>NC_079229.1:375000-530000 GCF_029633865.1 Lampris incognitus | reverse complement strand
CACACGCACACACACCATCATCATCATCACCATCATCGGTCACTCGGGGCCGAGTATGATCGTCCTCCCTCTGGGTCTTCAGGTGGGTGTAGACGTCAGTCCTGGAGCTGCATAATGGGAGGACGCCTGTGCGTCACAGCGTTTTATGTGGAAAGGCTGATGCGCCTGCAGCCACCACACAGTCCTTGGCAGGGGGTGGCCAGAGTCCAATGGCATGGAGAACCAAGACGATTGGAGACCACCCTCTGTTGTAGCCTTCATCCACCTTCACTTCCGTTGTGACCTGGAGACATCTTCCACCAGTTCCACTGGTGGGGTCTTTGTTGGATCGTGCTTCGGCTGGAACCTCCCCTTGCCCTATCTGCCTTGGATGACCCTACCAGGAGCCAAGCTCTGGACGCATAGCTCTTGGGATCATTGATACACGCAAGCTTCTCCACCATAGCAAGGTGGTGATCCAGGAGAAGACACACACACACAGACACACACAGACACACACACACGCACACGCACACACACACACGCCCCACTGCTGTGAAAGTGCAGAGCTGTCACACCAGTCGGACAGATGGTGCAGCAGGAGCCACACCCATCCTGGACTATTTGTGTCCTCGTGTTTCTGTCTCAGCCAGCAGTGGTCACCTGTCGTGTCACCATGAGCCGAGTAACCACTGTTTGGAGCACTTTCAGGAGCCGAACAAAAAAATAAAAAAGCAGAGTTCCTGGTGAGAGGAAAGACAGCAGGGCCAAAGGGAAGAAGAGCAGAGGAGAACTCGAGAGAGAGGAAGGAGCAGAGGAATTTCTGCAGGTGAGTGCTCTGAGCTAAACACAGTAGTAACAACCAATGTGGGGGAGCAAGCCAGGGTAGTTTTCTCACAAGGTTTCATACGCACGTCATAAAAATGACATCTGTGTTTTATAGTTTAACTCTCTCGGAGTCTTCTAATAATCAGGATAAACTGGAAGGCTAATATCCCTGACTGTAAGTTGGCTGGATCATTTCAACACACAACTCTAGTCTCTCTAGGCTGCTAGACATGTAGACTACATTTCAAAAACAAATCAGATTTTACAGTCAAAACTGTCAGCAGGAAACAGGAAATGGGTTTTGAGATTAAGTTTACTCTTACGTTGCATTTTGGATGTCGACAGAGCTAGCTATCTCGTTTTTGAATCACGGCCTTCGTGTTTCCTTGTTATTGTTGTTGTTTTTCAAAGGAAGTGTAACGTTTTCAGAAAAACCTGCTCTTACAGTAAGAGATGTGGCTTTAGTTATCCAAGGATGGTCGCCCGTCCTTCTCTTTGTCTTTCTCCCACAGCCGGTGGGCCAGGATGGGCTCCGAGCCGAGCAAGGAGAAATTCCACTGTAACCAGTATCTGAATGGACAGGGACCTCCATCACTGGAGCACCAAGGTCCTCCATCACACCATTAGCTCTCCTCAACTGTCCATGTTCTGCTGTCTGCCTCTGAGGAACCATCTCTCTCTCTCTTCCTCTCCCTGTCTCTCTCTCTCTCTCTCTCTCTCTCTCTCTCTCTCTCTCTCTCTCTCTCTCTCTCTCTTCCTGTCTCTCTCTCTCTCTCTCTCTCTCTCTCTCTCTCTCTCTCTCTCTCTCTCTCTCTCTCTCTCTCTCTCTCTCTCTCTCTTCCTCTCCCTCTCCCTGTCTCTCCTCTCCCTGTCTCTCTCTCTCTCTCTCTCTCTCTCTCTCTCTCTCTCTCTCTCTCTCTCTCTCTCTCTCTCTCTCTCTCTCTCTCTCTCTCTCTCTCTCTCTCTCATCCCTTTCCTCATCTCTCTCAGCTAACATCTTTATATCACTACTAACCATTCGCACCATCTCTCCCCTCACCATCTCATCTGACCCTCGCTCTCTTGTGTTGTCCGACCCGTCCCTGTTGTTTCTGTCTCTAGCTAACGAAGGACTGAACGGGGCCTACAGAGGATGGACCAGCTGCCAGCCAGAGGGCCAGATGACCTGGGTGATCCTCCACAGGGACCTGCCAGGATACCCCGAGGACAACACCCTGCAGATCAACTATGTTTTCCCTGACGGCATACAGACGGTACAATTCCTGTTGTATTGAAGAGTACTTTGGGGGGTGTCTGGGTGGCATAGTGGTCTAATCTGTTGCCTACCAATCCGAGGATCGCCAGTTCAAATCCCAGTGTTACCTCCGGCTTGGTCAGGTGTCCCTAAAGATGCAATTGGCCGTGTCTGCGGGTAGGAAGCAGGATGTGGGTATGTGTCCTGGTCGCTACACTAGCGCCTCCTCTGGTCGGTCGGGGCGCCTGTTCAAGGGGAAGGGGGAACTGGGGGTAATAGCGTGATCCTCCCACGCGCTACGTCCCCCCGGTGAAACTCCTCACTGTCAATTGAAAAGAAGCGGCTGGCGACTCCACATGTATGGGAGGAGGCACGTGGTAGTCTGCAGCCCTCCGCGGATCAGCAGAGGTTGGTGGAGCAGAGACCGTGATGGCTCGGAAGAGTGGGATGATTGGGCAGATACAATTGGGGAGAAAAGGGGGGGGGGTAATAATAATGAATAGTGTGGTCTACCATACCTACTTCCTCAGAGGTCATTTTCCCCGACATGCTAAGACCTGTTTCTGCCTGTTTGTGGGCCAGATAATCAGGCTTGCAGTCAGCTTCACTATATTTCTGACATGTATGCTGTAGAGACAATGTGCGCCTGTAACCAAAGTAAGTGAAAAGCGGCCCTGATTTCAGCTCAACTAGCCAATACCCAATAATAGATGAAGACACTATCTATGATATTCTTGGATAAGTACCATACAAATAAATGATAATAATAATTATAATTATATATATATATATATATATATATATATATATATATATATATATATATATATATATATCTCAACATGGATACAGGAAAAAAAAATGATTGCATAGCAGTACAGGCCTGTTTCGTGCATCTCACACTCATCAGCTGCTAATGTTTTTTTCACAAAGGAAAAAAAAAGATTTTTCCTGTATCCATGTTGATATTCCACTCCTCATTAGTCGAGCACTCAACACCATTGACGGTTTCGGAAAAAAACGCTATATATCTATATCTATATATGTATATACTATATCTATCTATCTATCTATCTATCTATCTATCTATCTATCTATCTATCTATATATATAAGATCGTGAATAGTACAGATTTTTTAACACTATTGACACATTAAATGTCAATAGTAGGGCAACGACATTCCAAGGAATCTAGTTTCATTCTTTCTCAGGTGGAGGAGGAAAATCTGGTTAGTCTGGTTACAAAATCACAGCGCACAGACGGGAAAACAATTGTAACTGGTCTATAAAACGTTTAAGTCATTTAAAAACCATTCACAATGAGGGGTTAAGCACATGGCTCACACCCTCTGTACCGGTTCCTGTGTGAAGTACAAGGAGCCGTGAGAGATGTTATATAATTACATAGCTTCCACAGACGAAGGCACAGAAACGTACTGTAGAATCGTCAAGGACAACAAGTCAGCTAAGTTTCCCTCAGTGGCTGGTATGAAGAGAAATGTGTGGACTACTAACAACAACCCTTTAATCAATTCTCGGTAACACTTTATAACTACACAAATGAAACAGTTAAGTGTTAGTAACTATTGAATTCATCATTTGTAAAGTATTTGTAAAGTATTTGTAAAGCATTTGTTAAGCATTTGTTAAGCATTTGTAAAGTATTTGTAAGGCATGCACCAATGGTTAGTGTGTTGATAAATGTTTTATAAATACTTATTAATACTGCAGTTCATGATTGATTCATGCACAGCTGTACATGTAAATAGTTTGTTGATGGTGTACTTACACTTTCTAAAGGATCTTATGAGCCTTTAGATTTTTGTGAGTCTCAAGGTGCTTCTGGGCTTTCAGTCTCATGTGTAAATGCTTTGTAAAAAATAGATAGCCCTCAATTTACATGAGCTCATACAAAATACTTCATAACCAACTAGTAACTAACTGAATTAGTCATGACATGCAGTACTAATAAGTATTTATAAACATCAATTAACACACACTAACCATTGGTGCACGTTGCTTTACAAAAGATGAATTCAGTACTTACTAATACTTAACTACTGCTTCATTTGTGTAGTTATTACAGTGTTACCTAATTTTCCTCTCTTGATTGCTGTTCCCAGCACTCAGGTGGCGCTATTGCAGTAGTGTTACAGCATTGAGGTTGTACAAACCCCAATTCCAATGAAGTTGGGACGTTGTGTAAAACGTGAATAAAAACAGAATACAATGATTTGGAAATCCTTTTCCACCTATATATTCAATTGAATACACTACAAAGACAAGATATTCAATGTTCAGACTGATAAACTTTATTGTTTTTGCAAATATTTACTCATTTTGAATTTGATGCCTGCAACACATTCCAAAGAAGCTGGGACAGGGGCAACAACAGACTGGGAAAGTTGAGGAATGCTCAAAAAACCACCTGTCTGGAACATTCCACAGGTGAACAGGTTAACTGGAAACAGGCGAGTGTCATGATGGGGTATAAAAGGAGCTTCCCCGAAAGACTCAGCCATTCACAAGCAAGGATGGGGCGAGGTTCACCACTTTGTGAACAACTGTGTGAGCAAATAGTCCAACAGTTTAAGAACAACGTTTCTCAACCTTACAGTTGCAAGGAATTTAGGGATTTCATCATCTCCAGTCCATAATATCATCACAAGATTCAGAGAATCTGGAGAAATCTCTGCACATAAGCGGCAAGGCCCAAAACCAACATTGAATGCCTGTGACCTTCGACCCCTCAGGCGGCACTGCATTAAAAACCGACATCATTGTGTAAAGGATCTTACCACGTGGGCTCAGGAGCACTTGGGAAAACCATCGTCAGTTAACACAGTTGGTCGCTACATCTACAAGTGCAAGTTAAAACTCTACCATGCAAAGCCAAAGCCAGATATCAACACCACCCAGAAACACCCCGCCGGCTTCTCTGGCCCAGCTCATCTGAGATGGACTGACGCAAAGTGGACAAGTGTGCTGTGGTCTGACGAGTCCACATTTCACATTGTTTTTGGAAATCATGGATGTCGTGTCCTCCAGGCTAAAGAGGAAAAGGACCGTCCAGATTGTTATCAGCCCAGAGTCCAAAAGCCAGCATCTGTGCTGGTATGGGGATGTGTTAGTGCCCATGGCATCATGGGTAACTTACACATCTGTGACGGCACCATTAATGCTGAAAGGTACATACAGGTTTTGGAGCAACATATGCTGCCATCCAAGCGACGTCTTTTTCAGGGACGTCCCTGCTTATTTCAACAAGACAATGCCGAGCCACATTCTGCACGTGTTACACCAGCGGGGCTTCGTAGTAAAAGAGTGCGGGTACTGGACTGGCCTGCCTGCAGTCCAGACCTGTCCCCCATTGAACATGTGTGGTGCATTATGAAGCACACAATACGACAACGGAGACCCCGGACTGCTGAGCAGCTGAAGTCGTGCATCAGCAAGAATGGGAAAGAATTCCACCTACAAAGCTTCAGCAAGTAGTGTCCTCAGTTCCCAAACGCTTATTGAGTGTTGTTAAAAGGAAAGGTGGTGTAACACAGTGGTGAACATACCCCTGTCCCAGCTTCTTTGGGACGTGTTGCAGGCATCAAATTCAAAATGAGTGAATATTTGCAAAAAACAATAAAGTTTATCAGTTTGAACATTAAACATCTTGTCTTTGTAGTGTATTCAACGGAATATAGGTGGAAAAGGATTTGCAAATCATTGTGTTGTGTTTTTATTTACATTTTACACAACGTCCCAACTTCATTGGAATTGGGGTTTGTATGTTCGAGTCCCGGTGTTGCCTCTAGGTCATGGGGAGTGCTTAGAAAGGAAAGTGGGCGGAGTTGTATCAGGAGGCTTTCAATTCAATTCAAAGCTTTATTGCAGACTCAGGGTCCATAACAGACAAAGACGGATAGGTAAGAGACAAACCCCAGACAGAGGAACACAGAAGAAACTCCTTCGTTCCTCTGAGAAAAAAATCCATGTATTTGAGCACAGACAGTGTCAAGTGGCCAGTGGTTCGAGTGTTGCTAACAGTTGGACGACCATGAGACTGTCCCATTTGAGCCATCAGTAGAAACATCTAGAAACTGTGTCGACACATTCTGCTTCCTTGGAAAAACGTCAAAGGTACAACACCATGTACGTAACAGACAAGTCGACAACACCGTGTAACAGAAATGTCGACAACACTGTGTAACAGACAAGTCAACAACACCATGTAACAGAAATGTCGACAACACTGTGTAACAGAAATGTCGACAACACTGTGTAGCAGACAAGTCAACAACACTGTGTAGCAGACAAGTCAACAACACCATGTAACAGACAAGTCAACAACACCATGTAACAGAAATGTCGACAACACTGTGTAACAGAAATGTCGACAACACTGTGTAGCAGACAAGTCAACAACACCATGTAACAGACAAGTCAACAACACCATGTAACAGAAATGTCGACAACACTGTGTACGTAACAGACAAGTCGACAACACTGTGTAACTGACAAGTCAACAACACCATGTAACAGAAATGTCGACAACACTGTGTAACAGACAAGTCAACAACACCATGTAACAGAAATGTCGACAACACTGTGTAACAGACAAGTCAGCAACACCGTGTAACAGAAATGTCGACAACACTGTGTACGTAACAGACAAGTCGACAACACTGTGTAACTGACAAGTCAGCAACACCGTGTAACAGAAATTTGCTCGTTATGGGCAACCTGACAGGGTCATTTCCGACAACGGGCCCCAGTTCGCCTGTACTCAGTTCCGTCAATTCGCTGTGGAGTGGGGGTTTGACCATATCACCTCCTCACCAAGGCATCCAAAGGCCAATGGGAAGGTGGAAGCAGCGGTCAAAATCGCAAAGAACCTGTGCAAGAAAGCACTACAGGATGGCGAGGATGCCTGGAAGGCAATCTTACAATTGAGAAACACCCCAACGGAGGGTATGGACAACAGTCCTGCCCAACAACTGATGTCATGACGTTTGAAATCAGCTCTGCCAGCGGTTGATGCACTTCTTGAGCCACGTGTCGTTACGGATGTTGTAGATAAACTGCGGCACAGGAGACAAATCTCGAAACTCATCTATGACAGGACTGCTAAGGACTTACCTGAGCTCGAAGTGGGAGAAGCAGTTCGGGTGAAGCCACTACCAGGGGACAGGACTGGCATCTGGCAACGGGGAGTGTGTCTGCAGAAAGTGGCCCCACGGTCATATCTGGTAGAGGTCGAGGGCTCCTTGCATCGTCGCACTCGAGTCGATGTATGTATGGCAGAGCCAAGGCCATCACAAAACCCTAGGGCTGATGCAGAGGGGCCTTCGTCTGAATGCAGTGGGTCTCAGTCACAGAGTGAAATGACGGAGGGTGAGAGGGCATGCACGTTCTCTCCTCGACCCTCTCCCAGCAGGCTCTACAGCAGTCCACCACAGACTTTGGACACCTCTGCTTTCCCATCGTCACCCCATTCCCCTGCTCTCTCTCGATATGGCCGTCAGATACGGCCTCCCAACAGACTCAACCTATAAGCTCACATGGACTGGTTCTAATGTTCAGTGTTCAGACAGGCTGTTTAATTTTCTTTTTTAGATCTCGATATAACCGTGTCTTGGGTGAAGTTCATAAGTTGGTATTTCAAGAAGCGTTTTGTTAACTTAAAGGAAAGGGAGATGTTACGGGTGGTATTATAGCACCACCCAGTGGATGTTAGCTGTAGTCAATGTTACGTAAGGCACGCAGTCTCCTGCGTGCGTCAGTTCATCTCTGTATTGTTGATACTTACAGTTCGACACTAAAGCCCTTTAGCTGTTAACTTGGAGTATGCCTCGTTTTTACACACCGCTAGCTCACACATATGTAACAGACAAGTCGACAACACCGTGTACGTAACAGACAAGTCGACAACACTGTGTACGTAACAGACAAGTCCACAACACCGTGTAACAGACAAGTCGACAACACTGTGTACGTAAAAGACAAGTCGACAACACTGTGTACGTAACAGACAAGTCGACAACACTGTGTACGTAACAGACAAGTCGACAACACTGTGTACGTAACAGACAAGTCCACAACACCGTGTAACAGACAAGTCGACAACACTGTGTACGTAACAGACAAGTCGACAACAGTGTGTACGTAACAGACAAGTCGACAACACTGTGTACGTAACAGACAAGTCCACAACACCGTGTAACAGACATGTTGACAACACCGTGTATGTAACAGACAAGTCCACAACACCGTGTAACAGACATGTTGACAACACCGTGTACGTAACAGACAAGTCCACAACACCGTGTAACAGACAAGTCCACAACACCGTGTACGTAACAGACAAGTCCACAACACCGTGTAACAGACATGTTGACAACACCGTGTACGTAACAGACAAGTCGACAACACTGTGTACGTAACAGACAAGTCCACAACACCGTGTACGTAACAGACATGTTGACAACACCGTGTACGTAACAGACAAGTCCACAACACCGTGTAACAGACATGTTGACAACACCGTGTACGTAACAGACAAGTCCACAACACCGTGTAACGGACATGTTGACAACACTGTGTACGTAACAGACAAGTCCACAACACCGTGTACGTAACAGACATGTTGACAACACCGTGTACGTAACAGACAAGTCCACAACGCCGTGTAACAGACATGTTGACAACACCGTGTAACAGACAAGTCCACAACACCGTGTAACAGACATGTTGACAACACCGTGTACGTAACAGACAAGTCCACAACACCGTGTAACAGACATGTTGACAACACCGTGTAACAGACATGTTGACAACACCGTGTACGTAACAGACAAGTCCACAACACCGTGTAACAGACAAGTCCACAACACCGTGTAACAGACATGTTGACAACACCGTGTACGTAACAGACAAGTCGACAACACTGTGTACGTAACAGACATGTTGACAACACCGTGTAACAGACAAGTCCACAACACCGTGTAACAGACATGTTGACAACACCGTGTACGTAACAGACAAGTCGACAACACTGTGTACGTAACAGACAAGTCCACAACACCGTGTACGTAACAGACATGTTGACAACACTGTGTACGTAACAGACAAGTCCACAACACTGTGTACGTAACAGACAAGTCCACAACACCGTGTACGTAACAGACATGTTGACAACACTGTGTACGTAACAGACAAGTCCACAACACCGTGTACGTAACAGACATGTTGACAACACCGTGTACGTAACAGACAAGTCCACAACACCTTGTACGTAACAGACATGTTGACAACACCGTGTACGTAACAGACAAGTCCACAACACCGTGTAACAGACAAGTCGACAACACTGTGTACGTAACAGACAAGTCCACAACACCGTGTACGTAACAGACATGTTGACAACACCGTGTACGTAACAGACAAGTCCACAACACCGTGTAACAGACATGTTGACAACACCGTGTACGTAACAGACAAGTCGACAACACTGTGTACGTAACAGACAAGTCCACAACACCGTGTACGTAACAGACATGTTGACAACACCGTGTACGTAACAGACAAGTCCACAACACCGTGTAACAGACATGTTGACAACACCGTGTACGTAACAGACAAGTCCACAACACCGTGTAACAGACATGTTGACAACACCTTGTACGTAACAGACAAGTCGACTACGAATCCCAGCGTGCATTGCTTTTAGGAAACGTCCAATCACGGTGCTTCACATATTGTCGTCTGCGCTGGTGAAGGTTTGCAGCGAGCCAAACTCTTCACATAACACAGTCCAGCAGTACAGGTAGTCCCCGACTTACGAGCCCACCTCCGTACAGCCTATTACACACAGTGGTGCACACTAGCAAACTAACTAACCAGATTCAACATCTGTTACATCTCTAAGTACAAGAGAGTAACTTTATTGTGTTTCGGCTCCTCAACACTGCAGCGACAACAGTAATAAAATAACAACAACACAAAACAAAACAGCAGTAACAAAAGCAAATAGTGTGTGTGGTCTATGTAAGGTGCTGTGTGTGTGTGTGGGGGGTGGGTGGGTGAAGAGCCTACACCCACCCAGACACACACACACACACACACACACACACACACACACACATGCAAACAACTATACACATATATGCATATTTATTAAGGAAGAGCCAACACCCACACACACACACACACACACACACACACACACACACACACACACACACACACACACACACATATGCAAACAACTATACACATATATGCACATTTATTAAGGCAGAGCCCCCCCCCCCACACACACACACCCACACACACACACAAACAACTATAAACATATATGCACATTTATTAAGGAAGAGCCTACACCCACCCACCCACACACACACACACACACACACACACCCACACACACACACAAACAACTATACACATATATGCACATTTATTAAGGAAGAGCCTACACACACACCCACACACACACACAAACAACTATACACATATATACACATTTATTAAGGAAGAGCCTACACCCACCCACACACACACACACACACACACACACATATGCAAACAACTATACACATATATGCACATTTATTAAGGAAGAGCCTACACCCACACACACACACATATGCAAACAACTATACACATATATGCACATTTATTAAGGCAGAGCCCACACACACACACACACACACACACACACACACACACACACACACACACACACACACACGTATGCAAACAACTATACACATATATGCACATTTATTAAGGCAGAGCCCCCCCCCACACCCACACACACACACACACACGTATGCAAACAACTATACACATATATGCACATTTATTAAGGCAGAGCCCCCCCCCCCACACACACACACATATGCAAACAACTATACACATATATGCACATTTATTAAGGAAGAGCCTACACCCACACACACACACACACACACACACGTATGCAAACAATTATACACATATATGCACATTTATTAAGGAAGAGCCTACACCCACACACACATATGCAAACAACTGTACACATAGTATGTGTATAGTTCTTTGCATGTGTGTGTGTGTGTGTGGTACACTGAAGACCACACTTCAGTACCATCAGTCCAGCACCAGGCTTAGTGTCTTTAGTGTTCTTTGTACAAAAGCCTGGTTGCTTGGTGGAAGAAGCTGTTCTGGAGCCTACTGGTCTGGGCTTTGAGGCTGCGGTACCGCTTGCCTGACGGTAGCAGCTGGAACAGTCCATAGTTGGGGTGGCTGGGGTCTTTGATAATCTTACAGGTTTTGCTGATACAGCGTCCAGTGTATATGTCCTGGAAGGAGAGAAGCTCGCATCCACTGATGTCCTGGCCGTCCGCACAACCCTCTGCAATGTTTTGCGGTTGTGGGCAGTCCAGTTCCCATGCCAGGCGGTGATGCATCCAGTCAGGATGCTCTCGGTTGTGCCTCTGTAGAAGGCGCGTAGAATCCTGGACCCCATGCCGAACTTCTTCAGCCGCCTGAGGTGAAGGAGGCGTTGCTGGGCCTTTTTCGCTACCTGGCAGGTGTGTTCATCCCAGGTGAGGTCCTCGGTAATGTGGACACTTGAAGCTCTTGACCCCCCTCTACGGCAGTCCCGTTGATGGTGATGGGGCCCAGCCTCCCCCCTCGCTTCCTGTAGTCCACAATCAGCTCCCTGGTTTTGCCGGCGCTGAGAGAGAGGTTGTTCTCCTGGCACCACGTTGTTAGGCTGTGGACCTCGCTCCTGCACGCCGCCTCGTCACCGTCGGCATCACTGTCGTGTCGTCAGCTAACGTCACCACTGTGCGTGACGCTCAAAACACGGCGCGGTTCGTCGGCCCGCGGGAGAACAACGCGACGCCTTCGTCACCATGTTCAGTCGGATCACGTAAACGCTGCTGTGTGCGTTGAGTTTCGACTTACGCCTTGTTCACACCGAAAGACACAAAATAGTTTCGCGCGACGAGGTTACATACAAAGTCAATGCAGACGCGCGACGAGGGGCGACAAGTCGCTCTGTCGCTCCGGGCGACGTGATGACGCGCGACGAGGGGTGACAAGTCGCTCTGTCGCTCCGGGCGACGCGATGACGCGCGACGACAAGTCGCTCTGTCGCTCCGGGCGACGCGATTCGCGCTGTAGCAGCGACGCGATGACGCGGAGCGACAATCGCTCGAGGCGACAGCGACATTTTCGCGCTGACGCTGTGCGCGAAAGCCAATCAGTGTCGAGAGTTGAAGGACGTCACGATTCCCGCTTGTTCGTTCGAAAGAACGGAGAGAAAGGAGGCGGTGAAATTCCCCGAGTCTCGGCGTCTCCTGGTCGTCTCATGAACCCGCACACGTCGGCGTTTGGTTCTCCTGAGGGACCTTGTCAACAACACGTACAGAGCAGCAATTCGCAGTATACCGGCCATGGTTGATGACGGACACAAATGGCGGGAAGACGTTGTCGGTATATATACTGCTCAAAAAAATAAAGGGAACACCTAAAAACACAATATAGACCTCGATGAATGAAATATTTCAGCTGAAAATCTTTATTTATTAGACAGAGGAATGTGTTTAGAGCAAAATAACCTAAGAATGATCAATGGAAATAAAAATCCTTAGCCCATTAAGGTCTGGATTCAGAATCATACTCAAAATCAAAGTGGAAAATGAGAACATAGGCTGATCCAACTTCTGTGGAAATTCTTCAAGACGATTCAAAATGAGGCTCAGTAGTGTGTGTGGCCTCCACGTGCCTGTATGCACTCCCTACAACGTCTGGGCATGCTCCTGATGAGACGACGGATGGTCTCCTGAGGGATCTCCGCCCAGACCTGGATCAGGGCATCGGTCAACTCCTGGACAGTCTGTGGTGCGACATCACGTTGGCGGATGGTACGAGACATGATGTCCCAGAGGTGCTCGATTGGATTCAGGTCTGGGGAACGTGCAGGCCAGTCCATAGCATCAATGCCCTCGACATACAGGAACTGCTGACACACTCTGGCCACATGAGGACGAGCATTGTCATGCATGAGCAGGAACCCAGGGCCCACTGCACCAGCATATGGTCTGACAATGGGTCTGAGGATCTCATCCCGGTACCTAATGGCAGTCATGGTACCTCTGGCTAGCACGTAGAGGTCTGTGCAGCCCTCCAAGGATATGCCTCCCCAGACCATCACTGACCCACCACCAAACCGGTCATGCTGGAGGATGTTGCAGGCAGCAGAACGTTCTCCACAGCGTCTCCAGACACTCTCACGTCTGTCACATGTGTTCAGTGTGAACCTGCTCTCATCTGTGAAGAGCACAGGGCGCCAATGGCGAACCTGCCAACCAGGATGTTCTCTGGCAAAGGTCAATCGGGCTGCACGGTGTTGGGCTGTGAGCACAGGCCCCAATTGTGGACGTCGGGCCCTCATACCATCCTCATGCATTCTGTTTCTCACTGTTTGAGCAGAAACCTGCACATTAGTGGCCTGTTGAAGGTCGTTTTGTAGGGCTCCGGCAGTGCTCCTCCTGTTCCTCCTTGCACAAAGGACCAGATAGCGGTCCTGCTGCGGGGTTGTTGTCCTGCTGCGGCCCCCTCCACGTCTCCTGGTGTACTGGCCTGTCTCCTGGTACCTCCTCCATGCTCTGGACTCTGTGCTGGGAGACACATCAAATCTTCTTGCCACAGCACGCATTGATGTGCCATCCTGGATGAGCTGCACTACCTGAGCAACTTCTGTAGGTTGCAGATACCGCCTCATGCCACCTCTAGTGGTGAGGGCACTAGCAAAATGAAAAACTAACCAAAGATCGGCCAGAAAAGATGAGGACAGGCAAATGGTCTGTGGCCACCACCTGCAAATCCATTCCTTTTATAGGGGTTGTCTTGCAAATTGTCTAATTTCCACCTGGTGGAAATTAGACAATTTACCAACAGGTGAAATTGATTCACAAATCAGTGTTGCTTCCTAACTGGACAGGTTGATATCTCAAAAGTGTGATTGACTTGGAGCTACATTGCATTGCTTATGTGTTCCCTTTATTTTTTTGAGCAGTCAGCGTCCCGTTAGGGTCGCCACAGGGGATCATCCACTGTGTCGACCCCTAACGGGAGCAGCCGAAGGTAGTAGTAGTAGTAGTAGTAGTAGTAGTAGTACTGATAGAGAGATCAGAGACAGCGTTTAAAACAGACTGGATCCAACTGCCCTCCCTGCAGGATTTCACGTATGTGCATTTCAATCTGTATTAATCCAAATGATTGCATTATTCAAGCCACTGATACAGAACTAAGATGTAGAGTAGCAGCAACAGCCCCAGTAGTAGCAGTGCTGTTAGTGGGAGTAAAAGTTGCTGTAGCATTAGTAGCAATTGTGGTAGCAGTAGTAGTAGTGATAGTAGTAATCATAATAGTAGTGGTAGTGCAGCAGCTCTTCAGCCGTCTTATCAAATTAGGTCTTGTATGTTTGAAGCAGGTCCTGGGTTCGAGACCCGAGGTAGTCCAACCTTGGGAGTCGTCCTCTGTGTAGAGTTTGCATGTTCTCCGCGTGTCTACGTGGGTTTCCTCTGGGTGCTCTGGTTTCCTCCCACAGTCCAAAGACATGTAGGTCAGGTGAATTGGCCATATTAAATTGTCCCTAGGTATGAATGTGTGTATTTGCCAAATGATTGACTGGTGGCCTGCCCACAGTGTCTCCCTGCCTGCCGCCCAGTTACTGCTGGGATAGGCCCCCGCGACCCTGAGAGCAGGATAAGTGGTTTGGATACTGGATGGATGGATGTTTGAAGCACCAGCAGTTGCATTTTATCTAACTGTAGTAGTCATAATGGTACCATTAGTACCTGCAGCAGTAGCAGTTGTAGTAGTAGTAGTAGTAGTAGTAGTAGTAATAGTAGTAGTAGTGGTGGTAGTGGTGGTAGTAATAATAGTAGTAGTAGTAGTAGAAGTAGTAGTAGTTGTGTGATCTTATTCCCTATCTTGCCTCTTTTAGGAGAAGCATCCTCATCCTGGCCAGCCCTACACAGGGTTGCGCATGTGGGCCTACCTGCCCGACAACCGTGAGGGTAGGAAGGTCCTGAGACTGCTGGACAAGACTTTCAACCTGCAGCTGCTCTTCACCGTAGCCACCAATGAAAATGGAGAAGATGTGGTCGCCACAGCAGCTATCCCCCTGAAAACACAACCTGATGGAGGAACCAAGATGTGAGTGTGTCTGAAAGACTCTAGTGGCAACACCAACTGGTGTGTGTCTGTGCGTGAGAGAGCAAGAGACAGACAGAGAGAGAGAGAGAGAGAGAGAGAGAGAGAGAGAGAGAGAGAGAGAGAGAGAGAAATTGAATTTTAAAACAAGTCTTTATTAAACAGGAAACATACTATAACATGCCATCTTTTTAACAATATGAACAAAAAGTCTCTCCTTCACATTAAGCTGTTCAGTAAAGGATTAATTTTCCATCACAGAATCGATTCACATATCAACTGAGAGAGAGAGAGATTTACAAAACCCATTATTAGCACTTCCTCAAACTTAATAGTGATAAAACTGAGGTCCTCCTAGTAGGTACTAAATCTGCTTTGGCTGATCCACGCGTCATTGAGTTTTGTGCAGATGATGATTTTATACTTATCTGTTGTGTTAACTTTTTATTGTCTACCCTGCTTTGTTTCGACTTTATGCTGTCTGATACAGTGCTGCTTGTTTTTTACTGTGTTCTGTAAGGTGTCCTGAGTGCTGTGAAAGGCGCTCACAAATAAAACGTATTCTTAATTACTATTATTATTATTAATTATATATCCATCCATCCATTATCTTAACCGCTTATCCTGCTCTCAGGGTCACGGGGATGCTGGAGCCTATTCTAGCAGTCATTGGGTGGCAGGCGGGGAGACACCCTGGACAGGCTGCCAGGCCATCACAGGGCCTATTATTATATAGACAAAAGGATTTCAACTACAAATTGAATAGTCAAATCAACTCTACTTGCATAGCCCAACATCACAAATTACGAAATTTCCTCAGGGGGCTTTACAGCAACACAACATCCTGTCCTTAGACCCTCACATCGGATAAGGAACAACTCCCTAAAAATAATCCTTTAACAGGGAGAAAAAAATAGGAAGAAACCTTGGGGAGAGCAACAGAGGAGGGATCTCTCTTCCAAGATGGACAACGTGCAATAGATGTTGTGTTTATACAATTTACATGATACATAGATAAATGAATAAAACCTTAGCCAACAATACAGCAGGACTTTCCCTCATTACACAAATTTGAAAAAGAAAACCAAATCTTCATCATCTCCCACTGAGTACAATAGTCCCCCAAGTTCTGGAAAAAGGTAATTTCTGTTTGGATGCTCTGCTTCCCTGTCGTACTCCTTCAGCATCTTCAGCTCTTCTTCAGAGAGTTTTTAATCCGGATGTAAAATGTCTCATGTGCGGCATATAGACCTCATGTTGAGCAGCAGAGCTACCACCTCGGTGTTGTTGAGTCCTGATCCTGCTGCGGCCACTAAGTGCTGTAGGGTGATGTTCCACCAGAAACATCGCCCAGTTTCTAGGAAACCCTACAAGTTTCTGGGAAAGTTCTGGAGTGCGCTGATCTTAGACATCTAGCCTGGCTCCATGAATCAAGGGCTTCTCCAGCAACCAGTGAAAAGAAACTGCAGGCTCCAACCTTTCACCGCAATTTCTGTTGAAACTCAGCCTCCTTATGCATGACAGTCTTGATGATGAACTCGTCATCCTTGGTCAGATAGAAAACTGACCCGCTTGCTTGCCACTAGGAAAGCTCGATCAGGGGCTCATTACACAGTGAGTACTGGCAGTCATCCGGTCTGATGACTGTTTTCTGAAATAGCGGAAAGCCACAGGAATGTAGGTTTTGAAACGAAAGTCTGGGGAAATGGTGGTCTGAGGTCAAATAGCTGCCCTTGCTGGGGAAGAAGATACTTTCTACCACGTAGAAGTCTTGCATCAACACGTCTGTCTCTGGCTTGGAGCTCAGGTTACCCACTGTGTAACTTATGCCCAGCTGGATGGCACCTTTCAAGGCGGAGAATGTGGTCCTCTTTTGGGTGGTCTCTCCTGAGGCATCCATGCCTCTGTGGCCAATCTTCTTCCCCTGACTGGGCTGGCCTGAGGAAGAAGGTATCTCTGTGATGAAGGACTTCTTTGCAGCGGCGTTGGTAGTATATGTTTGGCATCCCTTTCATTGGAGTCTAAAGTTGGGGTCATGTCGGTGCATGATCAAGTCAGTTCTATTGGTTGTTGTGGGTTTAGGAGAGCTGGCTTGACATTGATTGGCACTGGCAGAGTAGTTTGGGAGAAGGAGCTATCCTTCTCCCAAACTACATAAAAGACAGAGAAGGAGATGATATAAACAGGTAGAGGAAACAGTAAGAGGAATACCACCCAGTGCAACACACTCATCATGACGGTACTTACTTAGTCTTTAACTTTGTAGAACCTTTTCCTTTATTGGTCTTAAGCATCTTTCTGAGTGCTGTTATGTGTTTCCTCAAACGGAAACATTTTTTTTTCATCCAACAAATCATAGCAAACTACTTTCTGCAAAGACAACACGCTTTCAATAAATGTTCTTGTATCTGTAAAATACTCAGATACTTTCACAGATTTTCCAAAGGTGTCCTCTAAGAAACCATTAATTTCCTTTAGTGAGTGCAGATCTCCACTGTGTGACTGTGAGTCTGTAACAGAGATACACTCAGAGTCAGTGTCATACCATATTTCCTCCAAATTATCCTCTCCAGCAACACTCTCTATAACACATGACTCACTCTTTCTCTCCTTTGCACCCTCAGCCTGACTTTGATCAAATCCAGGTGCTGGCCTTTTTCCGCTGCTTTCTCCTGCTGCCGGTGTTTCCTCTACTCTTTTCCCCTTTTCTGTTGTGACAGTCGGGACAGCCAAGCTTTCATCAATTACATCCCCACTGCCTGAATCAACTCGATTTGTCCCTGCCTGATGATCTGCCTGCCCACAGTATCCCTCTTCTGCCTCGGACTCAGTCGGCGGGGCGCCACCCCTCCGCAGAGCTGCGACATCCGTTGGCTCCCCTTCTGGCGGAGCACCGGGGTTAGTGCACTCATCGGCCGGCTCGGCCTCCGGTTCAGGGTGCCCCTCAGCTGACCTGTGAGGGCAAGTGTTCCGCTTGTGCCCACATACCCACACTCAAAACATTTAATGCTGTCTGTGCGGGCGTACACCATGTAATGTCCCTCCCCATTTTTCACTCTGAAGGAAATCTCCAGCGTCTCTAACGGACAATTCAGATACATGAACACCTGTCTCCGGAGTGATTGGAGATTTTTCAGTTTACCGTTTGTACAGCCTAACCCCACAGTTCTAAAACGGCTTGCCAGCTTCCTGAAGCGCTGCAGCTCCTGCTCCAACACCTCATTGGAAATGAACGGGGGAACACCGGAGACGGTGACCCGGGTGGAAGGCACGGCGAGCGGGTAAATCTGCCGATAGACGCCATTCAGAGAGACACTGCTTGCCATTAGCTCAGCCACAAAACGCTCTTCTTTCAGGAAAACAACCACAGCTTAGTTCAACCCAGAGGCATAGGACAGGTTGGCGTGTCACACGTGGTCTCCCACAGCCAGGAGAACCGCCTCTATCAGAACAGATGGATCAGGCTGAACCCGCACTCCATGTCAGAGAGAGAAAGCGTCTCCGAGGACGCCATCTCTGTCACACCGAAAAAATAAAATACCACAAACAAAACACACAGACTACAGCAAATGTAGCCCACGACAAAAAAATAAAAAAATAAAAAAAACTCAATCTGAAAGCATCTGTCATGGTTGTGTGGTCTGGGTCATCAAGGCTCACCTGTTCCCCATCCCCTAATTAGTTTTTCTGCTCACCTGCGCCCCATTTACCTGAGTAACCATGGTTGCCCCATTTACCTGATTGCCCCTGTTTTGCTCACCTCTTCCCCATTCCCTGATTGACGAGCCTGTTCCTGCCCTGCCCTGCTTGCCTGTCCTCAATTTCCCTGATTGGCTCTCCAGCAAGTTGTGTATTCCCCCTGGTTGCCCTGGCGCTTTGTCGGATCGTCACAAACACATATACACTATATGGACAAAAGTATTAAGACACACCTCTTAATCATTGAATTCAGACCCATTGCCACAGGTGTATAAAATCAAGCAGCTAGCCATGCAGTCTGCATTTACACACATTTGTGAAAGAATGGGTCGTTCTGAAGAGCTCAGTGAATTCAAGTGTGATACTGTCATAGGATGCCACCTTTGCAATAAGTTAGTTCGTGAAATTTCCTCCCTGCTAGATATTTCACGGTCAACTGCAAGTAGCACTGAAAAGTGGAAGCGTTTAGGGAAAACAGCAACTCAGCCACAAAGTGGCAGACCACGTAAAGTCACACAGTGCTGAGGCGCGTAGTGCGTAAAAGTCGCCAACGCTCTGTTGACTCAATAACTGCAAAGTTCCAAACTTCCTTTGGCATTATCATCAGCACAAAAACTGTGCACCAGGAGCTTCATGGAATGGGTTTCCATGGCTGAGCCATTACATGCAAGCCTTACCTCACCAAGCACAATGCCAAGTATCAGATGGAGTCGTGTAAAGCACGCTGCCACTGGACTCTGGAGCAGTGGAAATGTGTTCTGTGGAATGACGAATTACGCTTCTCTGTCTGGCAGTCTGATGGATGAGTCTGGATTTGGTGGATTGCCAGGAGAACGTTACCTGCCTGACTACATTGTGCCAACTGTAAAGTTGGGTGGAGGAGGGATAATGGTATTGGGTTGTTTTTCAGGAGGTGGGCTAGGCCCTTAGTTCCAGTGAAGGGAAATCTTAATGCTTCAGCACACCAAGACATTTTGGACAATTCTATGCTTTCTACTTTGTGGGAACAGTTTGGGGAGGGTCCTTTTCTGTTCCAGCATGACTGTGCCCCAGTGCACAAAGCAAGGTCCATTAAGACATGGTTGGCTGAGTTTGGTGTGGAAGAACTTGACTGGCCCGCACAGAGCCCTGACCTCAACCCCATCGAACACCTTTGGAATGAACTAGAATGGAGATTGTGAGCCAGGTCTTCTCGTCCACCATCAGTGACTGACCTCACAAATGTTCTTCTGGATGAGAGGGCAAAAATTCCCACAGACACACTCCAAAATCTTGTGGAAAGCCTTCCCAGAAGGGTGGAAGCTGTTATAGCTGCAAAGGGGGGACCAACTCCATATTAATGCCTATGGATTTAGAATAGGATTTCATAAAAGCTGTTGTAATGTTGGTGTAATGGCCAGTTGTCCCAGTTGTCCCAATTTGTCCATATTGTATATGTTGACTCTTGGTTGCTGGATGCTTCGTGCCTTGTCTGAGTCTTCCTTGTTGTCTTTAGCTACTGTTGCACTGTAAATTCATTTGCCTTGTTAAAGCTTTGCTCAATCCCAGCCTGTCCTTGCTGTCTGCATTTGGGTCCTTTCTTCCTGCTCCTGGCGTGACAGCATCAGCCCTAAAGACAAAAAAACAAAACAAAAACAAAGCAAAAAACAAACAAACAAAAAACAAAACACACAACAAAAAAAACCCCCAAACTATTGTAAAGTGGATAAATACATCGAATTTACCAACAGCAGGTCTTTCTCACCAAACACACTCACTCAAACACCGACTCCCAGCATGCACTGAGAGAGAGAGAGAGAGAGAGAGAGAGAGAGAGACAAATGTTAATGTTACATACTGGTATATGTTGCTGTTACTTCAGGGTATCAGTGTAAAAACTATTTTAACGTTGATGCATCAACTTCCTTCCTGCTAACGCTTCCTTTCTTTATGTGTGACCGTGCAGTGACAGCTACCCAGACCCAGACTACCTGAAGAATGTGAGGAAGATCCTTAAAGACAAAGGCATCGAGTAACAGGCAGACTGGAGGACAGAAGAATCGATGTTGGATGACAGATGAAGTTGTAAATCAGTAGAGAGAGAGAGAGTAGAACAGTACAGTAGATATCTGGATTTCCAGAGACTGTGTAGAGTAAATCGCCAGTTTTTTTTTTGAATGTTAGATTCTATTAGTTAGATTGTGTAATTTTTATATGTAATGTGTACAAAATATAAACCATTTTCTCAAAAACATATTCAATATATAGCATGTGATAAATACCAGCTCAACTTTCCATATATAGATGTAATTTTAGTTTTGAAATATGTTTAATACAAAAAGCCAGATTTAAAAGCATAACAATAAGTTGTGTGTTTTGTGGATTAGTTGTTGCTAATGATCATGTGATGACTGTCTATACAGGACAACATAAAGTCGTATCCCTGAAAGAAAATGGCCACTCCCGGTTCCGGCCACTCCAGCCCTGGTTTCTATATTATGTGTCCTGTCTTGTCCTGCTCTGACAACACCATCCCAGTCCTGAGTCCTGACCGGTTTTCCTCTGTTACCCATTTGCCCCAAAGCATTGTTGATTATTTAATCAAGTTTCTGTACATTTAAGTTTGGCTGTTTAGTTTGTTCATTGTCAGAGCTTTCCATGTCTGTACCATGTCATCACCATGTTACCATGTCTGTAACGTGTCCGTACCATGTTACCACATCGTTACCATGTCTGTACCATGTTACCTGTCTGTACCATGTCATCATCTTGTTACCATGTCTGTACCATGTTACCTGTCTGTACTATGTCATCATGTCATCACCATGTTACCATGTCTGTACCATGTTACCTGTCTGTACTATGTCATCGTGTCATCACCATGTTACCATGTCTGTAACGTGTCCGTACCATGTTACCACATCGTTACCATGTCTGTACCATGTTATCATGTCATCACCATGTTATCATGTCATCACCATGTTACCATGTCTGTACCATGTCATCATGTCATCACCATGTTACCATGTCTGTAACGTGTCCGTACCATGTTACCACATTGTTACCATGTCTGTACCATGTTATCATGTCATCACCATGTTACCATGTCTGTACCATGTTACCATGTCTGTACCATGTTATCATGTCATCACCATGTTATCATGTCATCACCATGTTACCTTGTCTGTACCATATTACCATGTCTGTAACGTGTCCGTACCATGTTACCACATCGTTACCATGTCTGTACCATGTTATCATGTCATCACCATGTTACCATGTCTGTACCATGTTATCATGTCATCACCATGTTATCATGTCATCACCATGTTACCTTGTCTGTACCATGTTACCATGTCTGTAACGTGTTACCATGTCTGTACCATGTTACCATGTCTGTCCGTACCATGTTACCATGTGTTTACCATGTTTGTACCATGTTACCATGTGTGCTCCTGATGCCCTCGTGTTTCCTACCAGTAAAAATTTTTTTCAGCTGTTACCACGTCTGCATCTGGGTCCTCAGTTCCTGCTCTCACCGTGACAGTGTTGTTTTTATGTCTTTGCTTTCCGAGAAGGAAAGCGATTTAACCCAAATCCTGTTAATAAACACAACCCCTTGTTTTCTCTAACACTTCTCTTTTCTCCGGTTACTGTGAACACAAGACTTAAGAGTGTGTCATTTCAGACTGTGTCCTGTACTATGACGTATTTGCATCTGTCTCAAACAAAACCCGTCATCACGCGACCGTGCTATTGGAACAGAGGCAAGAGGGAGT
Source organism: Lampris incognitus (assembly GCF_029633865.1). Taxonomy (NCBI): domain Eukaryota; kingdom Metazoa; phylum Chordata; class Actinopteri; order Lampriformes; family Lampridae; genus Lampris; species Lampris incognitus. The sequence continues at coordinate 507,293 of NC_079229.1, read as the reverse complement.
CAAGGGAAGTTTAAGGAGCTTTAACAAAACTGCCAACTAATCATATATCATTCTGTGGAAATGCGCTTTATGATATATATTCAAATGCAAAGACGTATATCAATATCTCTCCTCAGCAGTTTCCCCTCTCATACAGGTGTAGGGGAGCTCTGCTGCTTATTGTGCTTATTTTTCTTCCCCTCCGTTTTGCCCTTCCTACCATTGTGCTGCTCGCTTATTGGTCCAGATTGCCGAGCGTGAACTTTCCCAGGGTGATGGCAGGCCCTTCTGTTCTCCTCAAACTGAGTTACGGCCGGGCCCTCACACACACACAATAAAGTCTAATCACATTGGCTGCTCCCATTTGGGAAGCCTCCGTCTTCCAGCAGCGCCTCTTAAACCACTTTCTCCTGGACGCTCCCGAACACACTAATCTGTCCACGACTGGCAGCCCGACGCTGTTGCAGGTGACACGGCCAATGAAATCTGTCTTCACTTCAGTGCGCGCGCGCACACACACACACACACACGCACGCACACACACGCACACACTCACACGCATAAAAAACAGATCAAAAAGCAGGTTTTCTCCACACTTACACACAAAAGAGCTGCGCACATCTGACAGATTAACGTGCGTGTACGCGCACACTCAGTGCGTTTACATGCACAGTGAAGTCGAGCTACGGTTACAGCTCGTTAGGCCACGTGATTGGACTACTGCCGTTGTGCCAGTATCCAAGAACCGGGGGAGAATCAAGTTATTGGCGGATAGACGTACACTCACTGGCCATTTTATTAGGTACACCTTGCTAGTACCGGGTTGGACCCCCTTTTGCCTTCAGAACTGCCTTAATCCTTCGTGGCATAGATTCAACAAGGTACTGGAAACATTCCTCAGAGAGTTTGGTCCATATTGACGTGATAGCATCACGCAGTTGCTGCAGATTTGTCGGCTGCACATCCATGATGCGAATCTCCCGGTCCACCACATCCCAAAGGTGCTCTATTGGATTGAGATCTGGTGACTGTGGAGGCCATTTGAGTACAGTGAACTCATTGTCATGTTCAAGAAACCAGTCTGAGATGATTCGAGCTTTATGACATGGCGCGTTATCCTGCTGGAAGTAGCCATCAGAAGATGGGAACACTGTGGTCATAAAGGGATGGACATGGTCAGCAACAATACTCAGGTAGGCTGTGGCGTTGACACGATGCTCAATTGGTACTAAGGGGCCCAAAGTGTGCCAAGAAAATATCCCCCACACCATTACACCACCACCACCAGCCTGAACCGTTGATACAGGGCAGGATGGATCCATGCTTTCATGTTGTTGACACCAAATTCTGACCCTACCATCCGAATGTCGCAGCAGAAATCGAGACTCATCAGACCAGGCAACGTTTTTCCAATCTTCTATTGTCCAATTTTGGTGAGCCTGTGCGAACTGTAGCCTCAGATTCCTGTTCTTAGCTGACAGGAGTGGCACCCGGTGTGGTCTTCTGCTGCTGTAGCCCATCTGCCTCAAGGTTCGACGTGTTGTGCGTTCAGAGATGCTCTTCTGCATACCTCGGTTGTAATGAGTGGTTATTTGAGTTACTGTTGCCTTTCTATCAGCTCGAACCAGTCTGGCCATTCTCCTCTGACCTCTGGCATCAACAAGGCATTGAACTGCCGCTCACTGGATATTTTCTCTTTTTCGGACCATTCTCTGTAAACCCTAGAGATGGTTGTGCGTGAAAATCCCAGTAGATCAGCAGTTTCTGAAATACTCAGACCAGCCCGTCTGGCACCAACAACCATGCCACGTTCAAAGTCACTTAAATCACCTTTCTTCCCCATTCTGATGCTCGGTTTGGACTGCAGCAGATCGTCTTGACCATGTCTACATGCCTAAATGCATTGAGTTGCTGCCATGTTATTGGCTGATTAGAAATTTGCATTAACGAGCAGTTGGACAGGTGTGCCTAATAAAGTGGCCGGTGAGTGTATGTCCGACCCCGGTACGGTAGGTGGCGATATGCCCCTTTCAGCTGGTTGCTATTTTGTTTATTTTTTCGTTTCAATTTTCCCCCTTTTCCTCCCCAATTGTATCTGGCCAATTACCCCGCTGTTTTTGAGCCGTCCCGGTCGCTGCTTCACCCCATCTCTGCCGATCCTGGGGGCACCCCGACCGACCAGAGGTGGCGCTAGTGCATCGACCAGGACAAATACCCACATCCGACTTCTCACCCGCAGACACGGCCAGTTGTGTCTGTGGGACGCGCGACCAAGCCGGGGGTAACACGGTGATTCGACCCGGCGATCCCGTGTTGGTAGGCAACGGAACTAGACCGCTACGCCACCCGGACGTCCCTCAGCCGGTTGCTATTGGACCTTCTTCCGGTTTTCCTATTGCGTAACATACCAAAAAAAAAGAAGTTCGCAATCAACTCTTTGTCGCCCGGGTAGCGTAGCGGTCTATTCCGTTGCCTACCAACACAGGGGTCGGCGGTTCGAATCCCCATGTTACCTCCGGCTTAGTCGGGCGTCTCAACAGACTCAATTGGCCGTGTCTGCGCGTGGGAAGCCGGATGTGAAGAGTGGGGTATTTGGCCAAGTATAATTTGGAAGAAAAAAGGGGGAGACAAGAAAAAGTTAGCAAGCAACTCCTTTAGCCGACACAACATCAAGTTTGTCTCCTGTCTGTCCAGAAACGCGTGGTTCTCGCTTCAGCACTCGCCATGTTGATACTGTTAGAAGTCCGACGCGGGAACTATGGAGCATGCGCAGAACGCCTCGGCCAGTTCGGGGTACATACAGACCCACCGCTCCTTGAACGGTCCTAAAATAACATGAATTTGAATGAAAATGGCCTTTAGATCAATTTCACACCAACAAAAAGTAAGTGTAGTGTATGGGAGATACACACGAAAGCAAATGTTTTTATTTGCAGTAATATGTATTTTATGTTTGACCTCTGACCCTCGATGTCTATTGGTTGTGTATATTGTATAAATGTAGGCGCGCCACTCTGGTGCGCACCCTTGGAAGAAGACAGAGCAAGAGGATCACTCATGTGTTTTCGGGCCTGCTTAACGCATCGTGTTGTAATGTTACTACGGTCTAGCGAATAAAAGAGGAAGACCAAGATACACCTTGATCGTTGTATAATTCAGTTATCCTGTAGCTACACGACAGGTTTTGGCGACGAGGATGATGGGATCTTCCTCTTTATTGTGATGTGCAGTGGGTTGCTCCCGTCTGGACCGGTAATGTTGGAACGATGCTAGCAGCTTAGCAGCTAACGTAGGCGACGGCTCTGTATAGTCCAGATACAGGACTGCAGTTCCACGACACGGCAGAAACCTTCGACCCTGATGAAGAAAGGCTTCTGCAGCTCTTGTCTGCTAACCACATGGAGCAAGATGGGAGAAGAGCCGTATTTTTGCCCGTGGTTGAACGGAAGAGTTTAGCCTTGCTGAAGGACTTGATATCACCGACAAAGTTCAGTGAAGTTGCTTTTGCAACCTTGCTACAGACGCTGCGGGGTTTTACACGCCAAAGAAGAAGGTATTGGCGGAAAGGTTTGCTTTTAGACGCCGTCGACAACAGTCTGGGGAGACTTTTGCTGATCACATTGCTACTAGCTTGAAAGGATTAGCTGCTACATGCAGTGTTGGCGCGAGCCCGGAGGAGCAGCTCCGGGATCAGCTCGTGTGTGGGACATCTAACAAAGAGCTGCGCCGGAAGTTACTGATGCCGCCATTGGCGAGGGACTAACATGGCAAAAGATGGTGGAATTAACCAACAATTTCCAATGCAGGAATTCTGGATCAGAAAGCATGCAGAAGGGACAGTAGTCATCTGTGCATATGCGAGCGGATCATGTCGGAGTGCGGAGACACCGAGAGCCCAGGACTGACCGGAACCAGAGGGAGGTCAGCGACAGCCACCAGGACCGCTACAGGTGCCTCGGGAAAGGACACGGACCGGGGAGCTGCCGCGTCAAAGACTTCCGGTGTCGCGGATGTGGACAGAACGGACATCTGGAGCGAGCCTGTCGGAACCAGCGCACCGACGCCGGTAGGGACCAAGGGAGGCGGTCTGCTGGACATTCGTCTGCCCGACCGCCTCGGACCAAAGGCGGCCCGGAGGTGAACTTTGTGGACCAGGCAGACGCAACTCGCGAACCGGACTCAGGGACTGATTCTGAATAGCGAACTGATATGAGACCGTCTTCAGTAAAGACCGAGTGTGAGTATGTGAAACCTTACAAGGTGATGGTAAAATGCCGTGGTGTTAGGATGTACATGGAGGTAGATACCGGGGCAGCCATGACAGCTATCTCAGAGAGCTGTACAAATCCCAACTGGAAGGGTCGACATTGCATTCATGTGACGTGACATTGAGAACATACACAGACCAACCGTTAGCTTTGGGGGGTAAAATCCTGGTGAATGTGCAATGTGGGAAGCAGCATTTACAGCTGCCTTGCTAGTGGCCCGTGGTAAAGCCCCGGTGCTGATGGGGTGGGATTGGATTCGAGTCCTCAGCTTAGATTGGTCAAAAGTGAGTCGCGTTGCCGCATCTGCCCCAGTGGAGCAAGTGTGCTCAGAGCACAGAGCAGTTTTCAGCGCAGAGCTGGGCCGTGCAAAAGGCCTCACGGCATCCTTGCGTGTATCACCGGAAGCTGTACCAACATGTTGCAAAGCGAGGCCGGCGCCTTATGCGCTGCGTGAAGCCGTGGATAACAAGTTAACCGAACTCGAACAACAGGGAATTATCTCTCCTGTGCAGCATAGTGAATGAGCTGCATCGCTAGTGTGCGTTCCGAACAAAGATGGATCAGTGCGCATTTGCGGAGATTATAAGGTGACGGTAAATCAGTGGCTTGATGTAGATCAGTACCCACTTCCAAAACCGCAGGATTTATTCTCCACTTTAGCAGGGGGAAAGCATTTCACTAAACTTGACTTGACGTAGGCCTACACTCAGCTCGACATGGAGAGAAAAGTCAGCCGTTTCTCACCATCAATACACACAGAGGTCTGTCTCTATGTATGCAACCGCTTGCCATAGGGGGTCGCTAGCACGCCCGCTATTTGCCAGCGCACTATGGATGAAGTATTACCAGGGCTTGATGGCGTGCTATGCTACTTAGACGATATTTTCATAACAGGAACAGATACCACCGCACATCTGCGCAATCTTAAACAAGTGTTACAGAGACTGGAAGAACATGGGCTGAGGCTTAACAAAGAGAAATGCGCCTTCTTTCAGAACAGTGTGGCATACCTCGGGCATGTCATTGATGCCGAGGGTGTGCGCCCAATTACAGAGAAAACTGAGGCTACTGACAAAGGTCCTGTGCCGAAAACTCTGACAGAATTGAGGTCGTACTTAGCCATGCTCAATTACCATGGCAAATTTATACCAAACCTGTCCAGCGAGATTAAGCCTATGACTGAGCTCCTATATAAAGATAAAGAGTGGGATTGGACAAGAAAATGTCAAGAGGCGTTTGAGCGTACTAAAGCACAGCTTGTAGCCGCGCCAGTGCTTACACATTATGATCCTAAACTGCCTGTAATTTTGGCATGTGATGCTTCGCCTTACGGCATAGGTGCCGTGATTTCACATCAGTTTCCAGACAACAGTGAGAAACCTATAGCCCACGTGTCTAGGACACTCATTAAAACAGAAGTCAACTATTCTCAGATAGAGAAAGAAGCACTTAGTATCATCTTTGGGGTGACCAAGTTTAATGACTATCTGTATGGACGAAGGTTTACTCTGCTTATAGACCACAAACCACTCCTAAAGATACTAGGGCCCAAGACTGGAGTGCCTACACTGGCAGCAGCTAGGCGGCAGAGGTGGTCATTAATTTTAGCAGCATACCAGTATGATATAGGTTACAAGCCACCCTTACAACATGCAAATGCCGATGCATTATCAGGTTTACCACTACAGACTCAAGAGGCAGACTCAGATTATAGTTCTGTGTTTAGGGTCTCATTCTTGGATAAAGTGCCAGTGTCCTCACACAAGATTGCAAAACAGATAAAGACTGATGCAGTACTACAGAGAGTGAAGCACTTCACATTGAATGGTTGGCCAAAGCATTTGAATGAAGATGAGTGAAGGCCATACTTCATAAGAAACACTTAACTGACTGTTGAATCTGACTGTGTGATGTGGGGTTTCCAGGTAATCATACCAGAGGTGTTAAGACCACAGATGTTACATGAATTGCATGAATATCACCAGGGAATGGTAAAGATGAAGGCATTAGCCCGTAGTCACTTTTGGTGGCCAAACCTTGATTCTGACATAGAGTCACTGGTAAACAGTTGACAGACATGCCAGTTAAACAGGCACCACCCTGCCATAGCTCCTGTTCACGATTGGAGCTGGCCTAACCGTCCTTGGCAGAGGATACACATAGACTATGCTCAGAAGGGAAAGTTCAACTTCCTAGTGGTCACTGATAGCTATTCATGTTGGCCAGAAGTAGCTTTGATGAGTAGCACTACATCTGAAAAGCCCATAGAGGTTTTGAGGGGATACTTTGCCACTTGGGTTCTTCCAGACGAACTTGTGTCTGATAATGGACCACAACTTGTATCTGCTGAGTTTGAAACATTCCTGAAAAACAATGTGGTGAAACACATTAAGAGTTCTCCTTACCACCCAGCTTCTCATGGGGCTGCAGAGCGTTTGGTGCAGAACCTGAAAACAGCTCTTGAAAAGGGAAAGAGTAGCAATATGACATTGCAGCACTGCATACACAACTTCCTATTCTGTTATAGGAGTGCACCACAGTCTACTACAGGGAAAACACCTGCAGGATTGTTTCTCAGACGTCAGTTCAAAACCAGGTTGTCTCTCACCAAACCTAATTTCACAGAGTCCATGCAACAGAGACAGGACAGTCAACAGTCCAAGCAAGCAGATAAGTTGGCACAAGTCAGACACTTCCTACCAAAACAGAAGGTGTTGGTTGGAAACCACAAGGGAGGGGAAGGTGTTAAATGGGTGCCTGGGTACATTGTATAGGCACTTGGTCCTGTCACATATCTTGTGAAAGTGTATGGAAAGGTGTGCAAGAGACCTGTCAATCAAATGATCAATACTGAGATGGAGAACTGTAATGTGTCAGATGAATCTGATGAGGATCTGAGGGTTGTTCCAAATGTGTCACATTGCATGTTTAGCAACGCCTGTAAACGTTCCAGAATCCACTGAGAGGGTTGTGCAGCAAGGATCCAGTGATGCTGCTCCCTCCGCAGTTGCAGAGGGTGTCCAGCAGAGGCCGCAGCGGCAGGTGAGGCCACCTGATAGGTTAAATCTGTGAGAACCCAGTTGTTGTTATAACCATGTCATGTTGAAAAGATGTAAACAAAAATAAATGAAATGTTGTTGTACTGTAAATGTACTGGGTTCAGATTTCAGGGGAGGAGTGTTGTGTATGGAGATACACACGAAAGCAAATGTTTTTGTTTGCAGTAATATGTATTTTATGTTTGACCTCTGACCCTTGATGTCTATTGATTGTGTATGTTGTCTAAATGTACGCGCGCCACTCTGGTGCGCGCCCTTGGAAGAAGACAGAGCACGAGGGTCACTCATGTGTTTCCGTGCCTGCTTAACGCAGTCGTTTTGTAACGTTACTACGGTCTAGCAAATAAAAGAGGAAGACCAAGATACACTTGATCGTTGTATAATTCAGCTATCCTGTAGATACACGACAATAAGTTCTACCTAAAACGTTCATGAGCGGTCAAAAAGACGGCTCGTGATTTCAGAATCAGAAACACTTTATTTGTCATTTCATTTCACGCACTTGCGTACATGAAATGAAACTAAACATCGTTTCCCCAGCCCACAGCAGTGCAACACAAAGACACAAACGCACATCCAAAAACTACAAGAACACGAATATCCAAACTAACACATATATCTAAACTAAAAAAAAGAAAATATATCACTGCCCAAGAAAGCGAACGCCAGCCATGATGACTGTCAGAACTGCTGGTCTGCATGGGCTAGCAGTTAGCTTAGCCTGTCCCGCTTCCGCGTCCTGTCAAACCGCACAGCTCCGCTCAGCGCTGCGGTCCTTTGGCCCACAGCATCCAGCAGACCAAGCTCTCCCAGCCAGACACATGCGACACACATCCCCACACTCCACACGGCGACCCTAAAAACACAGTCAAGGCTAGGCAAGGCCGCCGCCAGACCGTGTTATCGGAACTGCCGGACTGATGGGCTAGCAGTTAGCTTAGCCTGCCCCGCTTCTGCGTCCTGTCTGACCGCCCTTGGCGTCACCTCTTCAAGCACAGCTCCAGGCAGGGCCGTGGTCCCTAGGCCCACAGGAGGCAGCAGACCAAGCTCTCCCAGCCATCAGACGAAGACACACTTATACGCTGCATGGACGGTACTGCCGCAAACGTGAATTCGTGCCGCCATCTTCCCACACCCACATCGTGCGCATCATGTCAGTATTTATGACGTGTGTTGGTCGCGTCATTTCCTTCGTGAGGTTCGTTGCTGTGTCCTAGGAACACACTGGCGCCCTCCAGTGCAGAGAAATAGTTTAAACTTGATGTTTGATTATTGCAACATGTCTGGTTACACCATGACTACCACCGATGCGTTGTAGTATTTACAGGTGTTGGAGAGCGGCCATTTTATATTGTTTCAAAAATAGCATTAAAGTTGTTAAAATGTTAATTTTGGTGTGAGTCGTTTCTTAACAGACATAATAACATGTGTAATGCATTAATAGCTCATGTTCTGCCTGAGAAATTTAAAGGTTTGTTGTATTCAGTCAATTCTAGGCTTATGTTAGTCAGCTACTCCGCATTCTTTGCGGTGCCTATGTAACACCTAGTGGTGAAACTGGGTAGTGCATTTTGTGTCTGTATGCGTCAGTGTAAACGACGGTGTCGGTAGTTGTTGTTTGGAAGACAGTTGTTCTTTAAGTGTCGGATCCTTGGAGCGATACGTCCGTAAGTGTTGTTGTTTTTTCTTGTTATATGGAAATATCATAATTAACACTTACGTGAGTATGTATGTAATAGTTTTGAGCATGTTATTTCATGTTAGCGTAGCTCATTATTTTACCTCGTGTAGCCTATGCTAGCTAGCGATCTGCGTGTGAATGTGTGCGGGCTGGTTTGTGTGCATATGAAATAGGTAATGTGAAAAGATAGAAAAGACTATTCGGGTACTTAGTAATTGTATTCTTTATTTGTGTTTCTTTAGTTTTAAGGGGGGAAAGGGAAGTAAAGTCTTCAATAAACTTCCATCTGAAGAAGACGTCAAGCTCGAGCCTCATTCATTCTGTCGCTCGCGATGTGCCTGCGCCTTGCTAGGGCAGAATTGCTAGGGCAAATATCTCAAGTGGGTATATTTATCCTTTATGTAGTATATAGAGTTTAAACGCCGTGGGCACGGTCGTTCTAGTAGTTTTAACGTTGCGGTCGTTGTTTGGGACTGTTTCCATATTTATTTTCAGTTCTGTTTGTACACGTTATATTCTTTGGTAGAATAACCACACGATGTATTGCTTAATAAACTTTACTAAAAGAATTGCAAGGCAGACCCTTAGCTTCCAACATGCTCCGACAGGTTCTCAGCAGCAACTCACAACAACATTCAAAGAGTCAACCTAACCTACTGTTACTAGTGACCTAAGAATACAGCGCCCTCTAGCGGTTGGCAGTATAGAACTCAATGTAATATAGGGTAAATAGATTACTGAACACAACATCCCCCTTTACTTAAAATAATTGCTCGTCTTTGCATAACACTGTATCAATAACAATAACATCTACTTGTATTATTTCTTTACGCTATCACAATGTTTAAGCTTTAACAACAAAAATGCTTATTAGTTTTTTTCACGATAACCAGACAATCGCAATATTTTTAATTCACAGTAAGAGATGGTTTTTTTTTCTATGAAGTCTCATAGTCCTCAAGCCAGGCTGGTGGCTGGAGCTCTCTGACGGGACGGTTACCCGTCCCTTGGGAAAGTCCAGGCTCCACGGATGTTTCAGCACCAGTCTTTGCTTGCTCTGAGGAGTCAGGCAGTCCCAGGGGTACCGCGGTCAAATGGGAAGCATGCCATGCTTTACCATCATCCAGGATTTAAGTGCTAGGACCCACTTTTCTTTTTATCAGGATGGGTGCAGAGAACCTCTGATGCCCTTTCATCACGTGCACAGGTTTCCGCACACGCACTCTGTCCCCTTCTCTGAATGAAGGAGTGTGAGCACCCCGTCTTGTGTCACAGTACTCTTTCATGTGAGATTGGCGAAGTGACACCCGGCCACGCACCTCAGTATCCTGCGCTGTCACACCCGGAGGAGAGAGAACGTTGAGCTTAGTTCTCATCTTGCGACCATGCAGGAGTTCAAATGGAGATGCACCGGTCGTGGCGTGTGGTGTAGCTCGATAGGCTTGGAGGAAATCCATGGTTGCAGCTTTTCAGGATTGATGCTGCATGATTGCAGCTTGGATACAACCTTTGAGTACTTGGCTAAATCTCTTGATTGCACCGTTAGCAGCTGGATGGTATACAGGGGAGCGAATATGAGTGATCCCTCTGTGCTGGAGGAATGTGGAGAACGCAGCAGATGTAAATTGTGGTCCATTATCAGTGACCAGGGACTCTGGGTTGCCATAGCGGCTGAAGACACTGCTGAGGAATCCCACCGCTGTTTCCGTGGTGACAGATGAAGCGAAAGCAACTTCAGGTCACTTTGAGTAGTAGTCGGTCAAAGTGATTGCGAACTTACAGTCCCATGTTGCAGTTTTAAACGGTCCAACAATGTCCATGCCCAGCTTACTCCAGGGGCCCTCAGGCAGAGGTACCGGTTGCAGTGGTGCCTCGGTCACTTTTGCTGACTTGTCTGAACTTTGACACAGTGAGCATGTACATATCTCTGAGCGTACCGGTGCATCAATACCAGGAAACCAGTACAGCTCACGCAAGCACTGGCACAGCATCCGGTGACACTGTCACTTTATGCATGAAACCTTTTGCACAGCCTACGGTTGCAGGTGAGGCTGGCTGGGTGGTGAGATATCCCACTGACACTGCAGCGGCGGGCAGAGGTGGAGGTGCTGCGGATGGCGGATATACCGCATTACCTTCGATGCGCAGGCAGAGAATGGATATGAGGTCTCTCCCCATAAGTGCAGTCCCTGAGTCCACTACATAGAAGCTGGCTGGCCCTTTTTTGCCATCCATGTGAACGCTCGCTTCCATGCAGCCCAGCACGTTTATAGGGGTCCGTGAGTATGTCACGAGACGGACTGAGGATTGTTGTACAGGAGCTTCTTTGAAGTGCTTCTCGTAGATGCATCGAGGTAAAACAGACAGTGAAGCACCCGTATCCACCGTTAGTTTCACTGTCTTCACCACTTTGGCTGTTTGAATGTCCACTGAACACTGTATCTTATCAGGGGTGTCTGTTCCTTCCACAAGCAGCAGTGTATATTCAGGCATTTCAACCTCCTTCACTGAATGAGTTTGCTGAGACTGCTTACACACACGGGCAAAGTGTCCTTTTTTATTGCAACCTCTGCATGTTGCTTTTGCAGCTGGACATTCCTGTGAGTTAGTAAGGTGTTTCTCTGAACCACTCCGGTAGCAGGTACGTGCGGAGGAGGCTGTAGCAGATTTCGGAGCAGACTTTGCATATGCACCCTTGTGTGGCTTTCCCTGGCCGCATGCAGTTTTCTGGGTCTGCACAACTTGTACTGGTATTTGCTGCTGACCCGCCATAGACGTAGCTTGTAGGGTAGCTGCTTCACTTTGAGTAACTATGGTAACAGCATCGGCTAATGTCAGGCTTGTCTTTAGCAATAACCTCTCTCTAATGCGAGGGTTAGCTACATGCTCCACGAGCTGATCTCGAATCATGTCATCAGTGTTTCGACATTCACACGTTGCAGCCAGTTCTCTTAATGCGGCAATGTATTGCACTATGGATTCTTGTGCTCCCTGCACTCTTTTTCTGAAAGCATGCCGCTCCACAACTATGTTCACTGTCGGCGTAAAATGGCCCTGTAATGCTGTAATGGTGGATGCTAAATCCTGACCTGTGTCCGGCAATGTATGGAAGATCCGCTGTCCTTCCGAGCCCAAACAATGCAGAAGTAGTGCTCCTTTCCTTGCCTCAGGCCACGCGTTTCCAGTTGCAGAAGGTAACTCTCGAACGTCTTAACCCACGTTTTGAAAAGTATCGCCGGTTCTCCCGGGCCGGGCTAAAAAAGATCTGGAAACGGTGCATTGGCCTGTTTCGTGTTCTCATGAATGACGCAGGGTTAGTACTCATAACCTGGTTTTTTTTTTTTTAATTTATTTCTGATTTTTCCCTTTTTTCTCCCAATTTAGTGGCCAATTGATCCCTATTTTAATTCAAACACCCACCCTCGTATTGCATGCGTTCGCCAACTGCATCTCTCCGGCCGGCAGTCTCGAAGGAAAGCGCCTCCCCACTTTCGTGACAAGGCGAATCCAAGCCGAACCACTGTTTTTCCGACACACACAGAGACGCATTCACATGACGAACACAAGCCGACTCCGCCCCCCTCCCGAAGACAGCGTTGCCAATGAATGCTGCTTTATCGAGTCCGGCCATAGTCGGATCTGACGAGACCGGGGCGCGAACCCCAGTCCCCAGTGGGCAACTGCATCGACACCAAGCCGATGCTTAGACCGCTACGCCACCGCGGACCCTATAACCTGGTTTATTAACCAACAAGACGAGGATGCAATAAGACAACATACAGATAGCTGGCATCCAGCACTATCACCACGCGGGGCCCCAGCCTGTAACCTGTATAACTGAGTGTTCCTCAGTACGGTGTCTGCAGTGGCTCAATAAACATCAGCAATAACACAGTGACTGATCTACATCCCCCTTTCTTAGCTCTTGCTCATACCATAACAAAACCATGTTGTCAATTACCAATACTTGCTGAATAACATATATTGAACAAACCTTCAAATAACATACATTAAACAACTGTTCAATAATCACAGAGTGAGAATGATCAAATACAAAGAAAACAATTTGCCCTTAATGAATAATATGAAAATAGTTGTCTTAGCAAAGCATATATTTATACTTTAACACAAAATGAGGTCATTTATATGTAAAGATACCTGAAACGAAACCCAAAGACCTCAATGTCAGCTCTTAGCCAATCAGATAATTAACTTAAATGACATAACCTTCAAAATTTTGAGCTGACAAATTGACTCAATCTTTATACTTATGGCTTGCTGACACGACCATAGCGTGTTGTGTACAGACTTCCAGTTGTCTTAGCAGGTAGCACAGCTGTAGGTGTTTTCATATGTGACTGTTCAGTGTCCAGCGTGTTGTGTGACACTTTTGTCGGAGTGTGCTGGTTGTTAAGTTCATGTCCACCGTCCTGACATTCACTGTCGTCTGGGTAGTGCTGTGCTGGAGCAGGCTTGACAACCGGCAGAATGTGGCGCCTATTACTCCTGTACAGCTTTCCTTCTGAGTGAATGAGATAGGATCTGGGCTCCTTGCAGATGTCCTTTACCATGCCTGTTCGATTGTAGGCTTGAGGGGTCTGCATTCTGATAACTTGTCCTTCCATCAATGGTTGAAGAGGTTGGCTCGTTCTGTCATTGTACAACTTCTGTGTCAGTCTTTTGTTAAGAAGCTGAGCCTTTACCTCCAGTGGCTTGTACACCTCTGGTTCAAGCAGCTTTCTTGAGACTGGCAAAGTGGTGCGTGTTTGCCTTGACATCAGTCTTTGTGCAGGGGATCCAAGTTTTTTTGTCACATGGTACATTTCTGAGATTTAACAGATTGAGAAAGACATCACTTCCATCTCTAGGCTGCTCGTGACATGAGTGAAGTCCCAATGTGTAGCAAAGTCCTTAAAGCGCTGACTTGTGAACTGTCTACCATTGTCAGTTATGAGTGTGTGTGGTGCCCCATGAACTGAGAAATGTCTTTTGAGTTTGGTGATGACTGTTGCCGATGTAGCATCACGGAGCAGATCAATCTCATACCAGCATGAATATGAGTCTACCAAAACTAGGTACAGCTGATTACTCCACTCAAAGATGTCTGTTGCTACAGTGGACCAGGGAAGATCTGGCACCAGTGTAGCTGGAGTGGTTCTTTCTGCTGATGTGGTTTTGTGCTGTTACATACTGAGCATGACCGTATTTCTTTGTCGATGTCATCTGTCATCGTAAGCCAGAAAACAATCCCCCTTGCTCTCCTGAATTTTAGCTTGTTGTGGCCCTGTTGTACAGATCTACAACATCTTTTAAAGTGATTCCATTTTTTACAGGCATTGCACTGTTGACCAAAAGCTGGACATTTGTCTCTCTTGGCCGCATGACTGCCTCCACAGTTGTTGCAGTTAGCAATGCTCTGTTTGACATATTTTTCTGATTGATTGTCCACTTTGTCTCTATCATGCTTTTTATCCTCATGAATTTAGGTTGGACTGCATCAACATTTGTAGCATAATGCTGTTGTGAGGCTAGTGTCTTGTTGTGCTCTTCCGTCGTCTCATGTATTTGACAGACAGAGACTGCTTTGGCTAGCGTCAAGTCACTATCACGCAATAGCCCTTTCCTCAGATTGTCATTATTTATGCCACAGACAAATCTGTCCCGAACGAGCTCTTCACATAGATCTCCAAAGTTGCAGCTTTTTACTTTTATTCTCAAGTCACTGACATATGATTCAATGGACTCACCAGCCCTCTGATTGCGTGTGTTGAACTTGTGTCTTTCCGTTGTAATGTTGGACCGTGGGCTGCATATCTCACGAAACTTTCTTTTCAGGCATTCGGGATCCTCCTTGGATTCAGCAGGAACGAGGACTTGTCCTCCCTCGCCGGGTGCTCTCACTTCTGCTGCATACACAAAAGACCGTTCGCGTTCAATGGCCTCCGGTCCTGCTAAATTGAGTGTAATGGCCTACTTTTCACTCTCACAGATTATAACACCGTTTCTGAATTAGCCGTGGAACTTCGGCATGTTTATTTCGCTCCATGCAGAACGTGCACATCATCCGACTGACTCCCGTCTACCTTCCCACTCCCGTGGCTGCTCTGTTTACTATCCCATAACTCCCTGTGTCCTTAAAGATGTATTCTCCTAATACTGAACATCACATCCCTCCAACATTCCCAAAAAGTAAACATTACATTCCTGCTATAGGATAGGGGTTGAAGTTTAAACATTACATTCCTGCTATAGGATAGGGGTTGAAGTTTAAACATTACATTCCTGCTATAGGATAGGGGTTGAAGTTTAAACACTACATTCCTGCTATAGGATAGGGGTTGAAGTTTCTTTGTAACAAATCCCACTAGAGGTATCACAACATAAACATTTTTTTTAATTAATGGCATACAAAAACCAAACTAATGCTCCACTACAGCACAGTCCAAGGTGTTATGTTATGGCACAAAATCATTAAGGTACTCTGGCCGCTTCACGGCAACCCTTCTTGGGTAGCAAGGGGTGCCTGAGGTCACTGGGCCTGACGTTGGGTTGGGTTCATCATTGTAAACAAAATCATTTGGGTCAGTCTCACTCCGTGTGCTGTTGTCCTCTCCCAGTGTACCAGTTGGACCAAGTGTGGGGGACACTCGCTTGAAGTGTGACGCATTTCTTGTCACCACCTGCTGCCCCCGTTGAGCAGTGATCATTGTGACTTGAAACGGCTCCGGATGGAAAAAGGACTGGAATTTGTTCTCTGTTCGAAGTCTCTTCACCAGCACATGGTCACCCACTTTCAGAGCAAGGGATGGGCGACAGAAGTGTTTGTCGTGATGCCCTTTCATCTTCTCTTTTGCTTGTGTGTCTCTGGCTCTCATGAGCTTGTCTGGAACTGTGTTTTGGACATTTGGTAGTGTTGTGCGCACCTGCCTGCTAAAGATGGCTGTGGCAGGTGGTTTCCCAGTGGTGCTGTGTGGGGTTGTTCTGTATGCTCTCAGGAAGCGATTCAGTGCTTGTTGAGTGTTTTTGCATTCAAGTGTGGCAATCTGGATCGTTTTTTTCAACGTTTTCATAAAGCGCTCAACCTCCCCATTTGCTTGGGGCCAATAAGGGATTATCTTTCTGTGGCGGAAGCCTAGGTATGAAGCAAACCTGGAGAAGTCCTCAGAATTGAAAGGATTGTCACTCTTGACAACTTCTGGGATGCCAAATAATGAGAACATGCTGTCTAGCTTTGGTATAACAGCTTTTGCAGATGTGGTGGACACCTTCTCCACCACCGGGAACCTTGAATAATCATCCATCACTACAAGTAAGTACTCTCCATTTGGCAATGAGCAGAAATCCACACTCACCTCAGTCCAGGGTGCAGCTGGAAGGGGAGTCATCCGGAGTGGTGCGTGAGATTGTGTTGTGTTTGTCACTGCTTGGCAAGCAAAACAGGTTTTGACGCAGTCTTCTGTCTTTTGGTCTATACCAGGGAACCACACTTTTTCCCTCAAAAGTTTCTTTGTCTTTACCAACCCCTGGTGGCCTTCATGAGCAATGTCAATCACTTGGTTATGCAGGGATGAGGGTATTACCAGCTTGTTACCTCTGAGAAGGAGATCAGATGTGGACACCATAAGCTCTGACCTCTGTGCATGAAAACATCGGAGGAGTGATTTTCGGGCTGGAGACATGTCTGCTGTCTGTTCCAGGAGAGTGTGCCACTGTCCTGTTCTGGCCGCAGCTATGACGCGCTGGAGGCATGGGTCAGACTGTGTGGCAGTGTGGATCTCCTGCAGTGTCATAGCGCGGGGAACATCATGGTCAATGATGAAACGCACGTGTGCTTCAGCCAGCTCGGTGGCATGTGTGCTATTCGACTCATGTGTGGGGACTGGATGTCTAGAGAAGTAGTCTGCTGGGTTACCAACACCTGCCTTGTAGGTCACAGAGAAGTTGAAGTTCTGTAGCTTTAGTAGCCAGCGTTCAATTCTGGGAGGGGGAGAGGAAGATGGCTTGTTAAACGTGGGCACCAGCGGCTTGTGGTCAGTAACCACTGTGAATGGGCATCCGAGTCGATGTAGCTGGAAATGAAGGCAGCCCCAGATTATAGCTAAAGCCTCCCTCTCAGTCTGTGAGTATCTCTGTTCTACAGGTGACAGTGTTTTGCTGGCATAGGCAAGTGTGTGCAGTGTACCATCAGAGTCAGTTTGGGTAAGAACAGCCCCTAGGCCTACCGGGCTTGCGTCCTCAACAACTTCTGTGTGTTTCGATTGGTCGAAATAGGCCATGACTGTGTCGCTGCTCAGCGCATTTTTGAGTTTGTCAAAAGCTCTCTGGTGGGTTGGGGACCAGTCCCACAGCTGGTCTTTCTTTGTGAGCTCTCTGAGAGGCTGTGTCAGGGTGGCTAGACCTGGAATGAAACGACCACAGTATGTGACAAGGCCAAGGAAACTTCTGACCTCTCCTGGGTTCCGTGGGGCTGGGGTCTCCTTGACTGCAGCCACCTTCTTGGGGTCCACTGAGATGCCTTGATCTGAGAATACATATCCGAAAAACTCCACCTTGGTCTTGTTGAAGTCACATTTGTCAGCATTGAGTGTGAGGTTACATTCACTGAGATGCGTAAGGACCGCCTCTAGGCTCTTGTCATGTTCTTCTTGGCTAGTGCCATACACCAGCATGTCATCACTGACATTCAGAACACCTGGGATGTCAGACAGTGTCTCTCTAATGGTGTTTTGGAAAATCTCTGCCGCTGAAGATATCCCAAAATTGAGCCGTTCGTAGCGCCTCAGGCCCACATGTGTTGTGAAGGTTGTTATGTAGTGGGAGTCAGGATGGAGTTCAATCTGGTGGTAGCCAGCTGTCAGATCAAGTGTGGAAAACACTTTTGCCCCATTGAGGTCAGCTAGAATGTCGTCCACTGTGGGAGTGAGGTGCCTCTCACGCTTGATGGCTTCGTTTGGGCGTCTCATGTCAACACACAGTCTGATTTTTCCTGGTTGTTTGGGCTTTGGAGCTACTACCACCGGAGAGACCCATGGCGTGGGGCCTTCAACACGTTCGATGATGTCTAGTGCCTCTAGTTTCTCCAGCTCCTGTTCCACTAGCTGTCTCATGTGGAAGGGGATGCGCCTGTGTTGTTGAGCCACTGGTTGCACTGTAGTGTCAATGTGGATTTTCACTTGGTGATCCTTGAGGTTTCCAATGCCTTGAAAAACGGTGGGGAATTTTTTTTGGAGCATGAGCGGCACACGTACATTGTTGACCAGGTGGACTAGGTCGAGGGCAACTGCTGTCTGGCAGCTTACTACAGGAATCGCTGGCTTGTCGACCACGAAGGATGTTTCTCTGACAATTCTGTCTCGGAAGCTGAGTTGTGAGCAGAATTGCCCGTGCATTGGCAGAGGCGTGCGGGAGCCATAAGCAAAAATCTGGACTGATGTGTTCTGCAGTACTGGGCGGGCTGGGAGTGATTGAAATGTGCAATAGTCCATTACATTGACTGAGGCTCCTGTATCTACCAGCACTTCGAGAGGCGACCCATTTATCTGAATGGTCTGTTTTGGCGCTGTGATAGCTGGGTCTTTCAGTGTAAAAAGATATCTGGGCGAGTGGTCTGGGCTGTCTTCATTGGGACGCGGTGAGTGGGCATTTGATTTTGAGGTGTCATCTGACTGTTGACATTGTACATAGTTCATACTTTGTCTTGGGCGTGACCGGCACATTTTTGAGAAATGATTTTGTTTGCCACAATTGCGACATGCAAGCCCACGTGCTGGGCAGTCACCTTGATGAGGGAATGAGCCACCGCAGTTGAAGCACTCACGTCCGTGCGCGCCTGGGGCCGTATGTGCAGGCTGCCGGGCAGAATGAGCAGGTTGCCTAGCCCGCTGATTCCTGAGCTCTCGGTGGCGCAGAGCCAAAATACCATCCGAAACGGTGTCTGATCGTTTCTCCATTTCATGTGCTTGTTGTTCAGACGCTTCCAGCCTGGCTAGTTCCAGGAGTTTTGTCAGATTCACCGTGGGATCAGTGAGAGCTTTTCTCCTAAGCTTGTGCGATATGCAGGTTTGCACAATGTGGCGTCTTATTTCTGCGTCAACATCAGAGAACTCACAGGATACTGCAAGTGTGCATAAGCGGACATAGTATTCCCCAACGGTTTCATTTTCAGACTGTGTAGATTGCCTAAACTTGTACACCTCAAAATCCACATTCCTCTTTGGTGAAAAGTAAGTCTCAAGTGCCTTAACGGCTTTATCAAAGTCTTTAGCGACTCCCTTATCAGGCAGCGTCACAAAAATGTCATATACCTGTTCGCACGTTTCCTAGTATTGTCTTTGATGTTCACGGCCAACAAGACATTTTCGAAACGAGCCTTCCATTTCTCCCATCTAGGTCCCAACGTCCCCGGGGCACCTCCATGGATATCAAACGCCGGGAACGCGTCGCCCGACGCGAAAAACTTTGCCATGATGAGATGGCGGATGACTTGGATGAACTTGTTGATTCATGCTAGCTAGCTCAGCTAATGCAGTTAGCTGAACGTTACTACCCTTTTGTTACTACTGATTAGAGTTCATAATTCAATTCCGCAGTGCAGGTTCCGTCAATCCACAAAGTCCTCGTCGCCATTGTAATGACCTACTTTTCACTCACAGATGATAACACCGTTTCTGAATTAGCCGTGGAACTTCGACATGTTTATTTCGCTCCATGCATAACGTGCACATCATCCGACTGACTCCCGTCTACCTTCCCGCTCCCGTGGCTGCTCTGTTTACTATCCCATAACTCCCTGTGTCCTTAAAGGTGTATTCTCCCAATACTGAACATCACATTGAGGAGGATGTGTGCACGGGTGCGGGCTGGCTTGTCAGAGCGCCGCCGCCGCCGCGACGAAAATGTCATATTCCTGTTCGAAGATGCGCCAGTTTTCACTGATGTCGCCATCAAAGACGAGAGGGTCGGGCCGCCGAAATCCGTCCGCCATGTTCGCTGATTAGCTCCGTAGGCTAGGCGGCTCCGTTGTCCTCGCTAGAAAACATAAAAAAATGTGCGTGAAAGTTCCAAAATCTTCCGTTTCTGACACCGTGTTTCGTGTTCTCATGAATGACGCAGGGTTAGTGCTCATAACCTGGTTTATTAACCAACACGACGAGGATGCAACAAGACGACATGCAGGTAGCTGGCATCCAGCACCATCACCACGCGGGCCCCCACCCGGTAACCTGTATAACTGAGTATCCTCAGTACGGTGTCTGCAGTGGCTCAATCAGCAATAACACAGTGACTGATCTACAGCCATCTTGTCCGTTTTAAAATATGCAGGTCCGTCTCGTCGCCAATTTGTTATATTCTTTGGTAGAATAACCACACGACGTATTGCTTAATAAACTTTACTAAAATCATTGCAAGGCAGACCGTTAGCTTCCAACATGTTCCGACTGTAAGTTATGTACAGTAGTTTGGATAATTGTATGCCCGCCTGGCCAGCAGGTGGAGCCATAGAGGCATAAATATCAGTAATATGAGGCGCATAGATAACGTCATCATGCAGCGCAGGCGATTCAGAACGGTGCAAAGAAACAAAGCGCATGGTTGCGTGGAGTTGAGCTCCCGTAAAATACAAGAGTTAATTAAATGTGATAAAGTGGAAACGTTGTAAGTACACTGTTTTGTAATTGTATGTGAATTCCGAGTATTATATACAAATGTTATATCGAGTTTGAATGTTTGTACAAAGCTAAATGAGCTCGGTAGATTTTTGTATAATCACCAGAATGAGCTAATAGCAGTAGCCATTGTGTTGTTATGAAAACGCATGTAAAATGCAGATAATATTGTTTGTTTTCTTATTACCGATGTGAATTTCATTTGACGCATTGTAAATTTTATTCGGTAACGTTAGTTTATTTCTGCAAATACCGAGTAAATATCTACTAATTTGATGTTAAGAAAAATGTATAAGTGCGTGGTGCACGTGGTAATTGAACTAAATGGAAATGTATGTATGTTCATGCAGGTTGAACCAGCTTCATCACAGCTTCATCACAGGTCATTACAGATTCATCACAGCTCAGTACAGCACGTGTACAGCACGTGTATGGTCCCACAGCCGTGTATCAGTCAACCAAACGACCAGCTTATGTTAGCTCATGTACAGTTTGGAAACAGCTAATGTTAGCTTGTGTACAGGAGGAAATACATTGTCAACGAACATTTGTGTCATCTCGTCATTTATGGGCTGCGTTCACAACGCCGCTAAATCTCAACAATTGCGACAGATAGTAAATCTGTGTCAGTTCAAACGTTTGTAGTTCAAACGTTTACACCGACAGGTTCTCAGCAGCAACTCACAACAACATTCAAAGAGTCAACCTCACCTACTATTACTAATGACCTAAGAATACAGAGCCCTCTAGCGGTTGGCAGTATAGAACTCAACGTAATATAGGGTAACTAGATTACTGAACACAACAGTACATGTCACGTTTTATAGCCTTGGTACATTGGGTAGATTAGCAGTGTGTGTTTTCCCTTTGTTTTTCAGGTAATATTTTCACTTTTTCCATTTTGTTATTCAAGTTCCACCATGTTTCTCTGACGTTTAAATTGCTTAAAGATAGTATTATAGTTGTTAAAATGTCAATGTTGGTGTTAAGTCGTTTCCTAACAGACATACTAACATATGCAAGGCATTGATATCTCAACTGGGTATTTATATTGACAATATAGAGTTTGGGCGGTCATTCTGACTGCCCATGGTCGTTTCAGGTAGGGGTGAAAGAACGTCTGCACAATGGGAGACATAATGCCCGCGCCTAGTTAACGTATACCACTTTGCTTTTCCTTGGAATCCCTTTCTCTTTGTTTCTGCCTTCATTCAGTTCCTCTCAGTAAAACTATCTTCTGAAATATGAGCAGAAAGCACGACTGACAACCACTGACGACTAGAATACATTTTCAGTCTGAGTACGACATGGAACGCTGACTGATTGTATGCTCTCTCTCTCTCTCTCTCCTGCTCTCTCTCCATCGCTGTCTCCCTCCCTCTCTTTCTCTCTCTCTATCCATCTCCCCCCCCCCTCTGTCTGTCTCTCTCTCTCGCTCTCCCTCCCTCCCTCTGTCTGTCTCTCGCTCTCTGTCTGTCTGTCTGTCTGTCTGTCTCCCTTGCTCTCTGTCTGTCTGTCTGTCTGTCTGTCTGTCTGTCTGTCTGTCTGTCTGTCTGTCTGTCTGTCTGTCTCCCTCGCTGTGTCTGTCTGTCTGTCTGTTTGTCTGTCTGTCTGTCTCTCTCTCTCTCCCTCTGTCTGTCTGTCTGTCTGTCTGTCTGTCTGTCTCTCTCTACTGTCCCTTTGTTAGCAGTGATGAATGGGCCACAGCGCTGTTTCATTAAGCGCTTTAATTTGGCCGACAATTAGAGGCGATCCCTTTGGAAGACAAAGCAGATTGTGGGATTGGTAATTAAAAGACTGGGCGCTGCCGGCTGCTGAAGATGGATGCAGTCTGCGTGGCCCTCGCCTGGTTCCCAAGCAAGTCCGTGTTCAGTTCCACCGTCACCGAAAGAGACACTTGTTTGTTCCCCAATCAGCAACACCAGTCACAATGTGTGCCACATGCTTTGTAGGACACAACTTCTCAGCACAAAGAGCCACACAGGAATATAAAGACCTTCCTTTTTGTGTGTCTGGCTGGATGTCTGAATCTCTCTCTCTCTCTCTCTCTCTCTCTCTCTCTCTCTCTCTGTCTGTCTGTCTGTCTGTCTGTCTGTCTGTCTGTCTGTCTGTCTGTCTGTCTGTCTGTCTGTCTGTCTGTCTGTCTGTCTGTCTGTCTGTCTGTCTGTTCGTTCAATTCAATTCAATATGTGCTTTAGATGAGAAAAAGAGAACAAATCTCTCTGACCAAGGCACTCCGTGCACTCAATATGTGCTTTATTGACGGGACATACGTTTGTGTACATATTGCCAAAGCATGTAAAACAACAATGAATATAATAACAGCAACAACAACAATGATTATGATATTAAACAACAACAGCAGCAATAGGTGCCGTCACCCACTATCTCTCAGGTTGTTGCAGGAAAATATAAATCTTGCTGCAATGCTCGCCGCTGGCCCCCCTCCCAGGACCACCCGCAGCTTACCTGCGTCCTCCCATTTCCTGCTACTCTGGAATCACATGTTCCAGTTCCTGGACGAAAGCTCGGCGCTGTTTTTCACGTGTCACATTTACAGAGGAAGTGCCCCTCTGTCTCCACCTCATCTGTCATGCACTGACCACATGTTCGATGATCTTTTGGCAACCACGTCTTTTTATGTCTCCCCTTTTCAATGGCGAGACTGTGGTCACTGAGCCTGTATTTGGTGAGGGTCTGTCGCTGCTTCCTGTCTCTGACAGTTAAGAGGTGTTCTTCCAAATCATAGTTTGTTTTTAGGGCCCGATAGACTTCTAGTTTGTTGTCCTTGCTTTGTTTTATAGTCTGATTTATCCTCATGTTTGTTTGTTTTATAGTCTGATTTATCCTCATGTTGGTTTGTTTTATAGCTGATTTATCCTCATGTTGGTTTGTTTTATAGCTGATTTATCCTCATGTTGGTTTGTTTTATAGTCTGATTTATCCTCATGTTTGTTTGTTTTATAGTCTGATTTATCCTCATGTTGGTTTGTTTTATAGCTGATTTATCCTCATGTTGGTTTGTTTTATAGCTGATTTATCCTCATGTTTGTTTGTTTTATAGCTGATTTATCCTCATGTTGGTTTGTTTTATTGCTGATTTATCCTCATGTTGGTTTGTTTTATAGCTGATTTATCCTCATGTTGGTTTGTATTATAGCTGATTTAACCTCATGTTTGTTTGTTTTATAGCTGATTTATCCTCATGTTTGTTTGTTTTATAGTCTGATTTATGCTCATGTTTGTTTGCTTTATAGTCTGATTTATCCTCATTTTGTTTGTTTTATAGTCTGATTTATCCTCATGTTTGTTTGTTTCATACCTGATTTATCCTCATATTTGTTTGTTTTATAGTCTGATTTATCCTCAAGTTGGTTTGTTTTATAGTCTGATTTATCCTCATGTTTGTTTGTTTTATAGTCTGATTTATCCTCATGTTTGTTTGTGTTATAGTCTGATTTATCCTCGTTTGTTTGTTTTGTAGTCTGATTTTTTTCCTCATGTTTGTTTGTTTTATAGTCTGATTTATCCTCGTTTGTTTGCTTTATAGCTGATTTATCCTCATGTTTGTTTATAGTCTTGATTTTTCCTCATGTTGGTTTGTTTTATAGCTGATTTATCCTCATGTTTGTTTGTTTTATAGTCTGATTTATCCTCATGTTTGTTTGTTTTATAGCTGATTTATCCTCATGTTTGTTTGTTTTATAGCTGATTTATCCTCATGTTTGTTTGTTTTATAGCTGATTTATCCTGATGTTGGTTTATTTTATAGTTTGATTTATCCTCATGTTTGTTTGTTTTATAGCTGATTTATCCTCATGTTGGTTTGTTTTATAGCTGATTTGGCCCCATGTTTGTTTTATAGTCTGATTTATTCTCATGTTGGTTTGTTTTATAGCTGATTTATCCTCATGTTTGTTTGTTTTATAGCTGATTTATCCTCATGTTTGTTTGTTTTATAGCTGATTTATCCTCATGTTGGTTTGTTTTATAGCTGATTTATCCTCATGTTTGTTTGTTTTATAGCTGATTTATCCTCATGTTGGTTTATTTTATAGTCTGATTTATCCTCGTTTGTTTGTTTTATAGCTGATTTATCCTCATGTTTGTTTATAGTCTTGATTTTTCCTCATGTTGGTTTGTTTTATAGCTGATTTATCCTCATGTTTGTTTGTTTTATAGTCTGATTTATCCTCATGTTTGTTTGTTTTATAGCTGATTTATCCTCATGTTTGTTTGTTTTATAGCTGATTTATCCTCATGTTTGTTTGTTTTATAGCTGATTTATCCTGATGTTGGTTTATTTTATAGTCTGATTTATCCTCATGTTTGTTTGTTTTATAGCTGATTTATCCTCATGTTGCTTTGTTTTATAGCTGATTTGGCCCCATGTTTGTTTTATAGTCTGATTTATTCTCATGTTGGTTTGTTTTATAGCTGATTTATCCTCATGTTTGTTTGTTTTATAGCTGATTTATCCTCATGTTGGTTTGTTTTATAGCTGATTTATCCTCATGTTGGTTTGTTTTATAGCTGATTTATCCTCATGTTGATTTGTTTTATAGCTGATTTATCCTCATGTTGGTTTGTTTTATAGCTGATTTATCCCCATGTTGGTTTGTTTTATAGTCTGATTTATCCTCATGTTTGTTTGTTTCATACCTGATTTATCCTCATGTTTGTTTGTTTTATAGTCTGATTTATCCTCAAGTTGGTTTGTTTTATAGTCTGATTTATCCTCATGTTTGTTTGTTTTATAGTCTGATTTATCCTCATGTTTGTTTGTGTTATAGTCTGATTTATCCTCGTTTGTTTGTTTTGTAGTCTGATTTTTTTCCTCATGTTTGTTTGTTTTATAGTCTGATTTATCCTCGTTTGTTTGTTTTATAGCTGATTTATCCTCATGTTTGTTTATAGTCTTGATTTTTCCTCATGTTGGTTTGTTTCATAGCTGATTTATCCTCATGTTTGTTTGTTTTATAGTCTGATTTATCCTCATGTTTGTTTGTTTTATAGCTGATTTATCCTCATGTTTGTTTGTTTTATAGCTGATTTATCCTCATGTTTGTTTGTTTTATAGCTGATTTATCCTGATGTTGGTTTATTTTATAGTCTGATTTATCCTCATGTTTGTTTGTTTTATAGCTGATTTATCCTCATGTTGGTTTGTTTTATAGCTGATTTGGCCCCATGTTTGTTTTATAGTCTGATTTATTCTCATGTTGGTTTGTTTTATAGCTGATTTATCCTCATGTTTGTTTGTTTTATAGCTGATTTATCCTCATGTTGGTTTGTTTTATAGCTGATTTATCCTCATGTTGGTTTGTTTTATAGCTGATTTGTCCTCATGTTTGTTTTATAGTCTGATTTATTCTCATGTTGGTTTGTTTTATAGCTGATTTATCCTCATGTTTGTTTGTTTTATAGCTGATTTATCCTCATGTTTGTTTATTTTATAGCTGATTTATCCTCGTTTGTTTTATAGTCTGATTTATCCTCATGTTTGTTTGTTTTATAGTCTGATTTATCCTCATGTTTGTTTGTTTTGTAGTCTGATTTTTTTCCTCATGTTTGTTTTATAGTCTGATTTATCCTCGTTTGTTTGTTTTATAGCTGATTTATCCTCATGTTTGTTTATAGTCTTGATTTATCCTCATGTTGGTTTGTTTTATAGCTGATTTATCCTCATGTTTGTTTGTTTTATAGTCTGATTTATCCTCATGTTTGTTTGTTTTGTAGTCTGATTTTTTCCCTCATGTTTGTTTGATTTATAGTCTGATTTATCCTCATGTTTGTTTGTTTTATAGCTGATTTATCCTCATGTTTGTTTGTTTTATAGCTGATTTATCCTCATGTTTGTTTGTTTTATAGCTGATTTATCCTGATGTTGGTTTATTTTATAGTCTGATTTATCCTCATGTTTGTTTGTTTTATAGCTGATTTGTCCTCATGTTTGTTTTATAGTCTGATTTATTCTCATGTTTGTTTGTTTTATAGCTGATTTATCCTCATGTTTTTTTGTTTTATAGCTGATTTATCCTCATGTTTGTTTGTTTTATAGCTGATTTGTCCTCATGTTTGTTTTATAGTCTGATTTATTCTCATGTTGGTTTGTTTTATAGCTGATTTATCCTCATGTTTGTTTGTTTTATAGTCTGATTTATCCTCATGTTTGTTTGTTTTATAGCTGATTTATTCTCATGTTGGTTTGTTTTATAGCTGATTTTTCCTCATGTTTGTTTGTTTTATAGTCTGATTTATCCCCATGTTGGTTTGTTTTATAGCTGATTTATCCTCATGTTTGTTTGTTTTATAGCTGATTTATCCTGATGTTGGTTTATTTTATAGTCTGATTTATCCTCATTTTGGTTTGTTTTATAGCTGATTTATCCTCATGTTGGTTTGTTTTATAGCTGATTTAACCTCATGTTT
Source organism: Lampris incognitus (assembly GCF_029633865.1). Lineage (NCBI taxonomy): Eukaryota > Metazoa > Chordata > Actinopteri > Lampriformes > Lampridae > Lampris > Lampris incognitus. Next base: position 480,208 of record NC_079229.1, on the reverse strand, counting down.
GTTTGTTTTATAGCTGATTTATCCTCATGTTTGTTTGTTTTATAGTCTGATTTATGCTCATGTTTGTTTGTTTTATAGTCTGATTTATCCTCATGTTTGTTTGTTTTATAGTCTGATTTATCCTCATGTTTGTTTGTTTCATACCTGATTTATCCTCATGTTTGTTTGTTTTATAGTCTGATTTATCCTCAAGTTGGTTTGTTTTATAGTCTGATTTATCCTCATGTTGGTTTGTTTTATAGCTGATTTATCCTCATGTTTGTTTGTTTTATAGTCTGATTTATCCTCATGTTTGTTTGTTTTATAGCTGATTTATCCTCATGTTTGTTTGTTTTATAGCTGATTTATCCTCATGTTTGTTTGTTTTATAGCTGATTTATCCTCATGTTTGTTTGTTTTATAGCTTATTTATCCTGATGTTGGTTTATTTTATAGTCTGATTTATCCTCATGTTTGTTTGTTTTATAGCTGATTTGTCCTCATGTTTGTTTTATAGTCTGATTTATTCTCATGTTTGTTTGTTTTATAGCTGATTTATCCTCATGTTTGTTTGTTTTATAGCTGATTTATCCTCATGTTTGTTTGTTTTATAGCTGATTTGTCCTCATGTTTGTTTTATAGTCTGATTTATTCTCATGTTGGTTTGTTTTATAGCTGATTTATCCTCATGTTTGTTTGTTTTATAGTCTAATTTATCCTCATGTTTGTTTGTTTTATAGCCGATTTAACCTCATGTTTGTTTGTTTTATAGCTGATTTTTCCTCATGTTGGTTTGTTTTATAGCCGATTTAACCTCATGTTTGTTTGTTTTATAGCTGATTTATCCTCATGTTTGTTTGTTTTATAGTCTGATTTATGCTCATGTTTGTTTGTTTTATAGTCTAATTTATCCTCATGTTTGTTTGTTTTATAGTCTGATTTATCCTCATGTTTGTTTGTTTCATACCTGATTTATCCTCATGTTTGTTTGTTTTATAGTCTGATTTATCCTCAAGTTGGTTTGTTTTATAGTCTGATTTATCCTCATGTTGGTTTGTTTTATAGCTGATTTATCCTCATGTTTGTTTATTTTATAGCTGATTTATCCTCGTTTGTTTTATAGTCTGATTTATCCTAATGTTTGTTTGTGTTATAGTCTAATTTATTCTCATGTTTGTTTGTTTTATAGTCTGATTCATCCTCATGTTTGTGTGTTTTATAGTCTGATTTATCCTCATGTTTGTTTGTTTATAGTCTGCTTTATCCTCAAGTTGGTTTGTTTTATAGTCTGATTTATCCTTATGTTGGTTTGTTTTATAGCCTGATTTATCCTCATCTTTGTTTGTTTTATAGTCTGATTTATCCCAAAGTTTGTTTGTTTTATAGTCTGATTTATCCTAATGTTTGTTTGTGTTATAGTCTAATTTATTCTCATGTTTGTTTGTTTTATAGTCTGATTCATCCTCATGTTTGTTTTACAGTCTGATTGATCTTCATGTTTGTTTGTTTTATAGTTGATTTATCCTCATGTTTGTTTCTTTTATAGTCTGATTTATCCTCATGTTTGTTTCTTTTATTGTCTGATTTATCCTCATGTTGGTTTGTTTTGTAGTCTGATTTATTCTCATGTTTGTTTTTTTTAAGTCTTGATTTATCCTCATTTTGTTTGTTTTATAGTCTGATTTATCCTCATATTTGTTTGTTTTATATTCTTATTTATCGTCATGTTTGTTTGTTTTAAAGTCTGATTTATCCTCATGTTGGTTTGTTTTATGGTCTGATTTATCCTCATGTTTTTTTTATAGTCTTGATTAATCCTCATTTTGTTTTGTAGTCTGATTTATCCTCATGTTTGTGTGTTTTATAGCTGATTTATCCTCATTTTGTTTGTTTATAGTCTGCTTTATCCTCATGTTGGTTTGTTTTATAGCTGATTTATCCTTATGTTGGTTTGTTTTATAGCCTGATTTATCCTCATGTTGGTTTGTTTTATAGTCTGATTTATCCTCAAGTTTGTTTGTTTTATAGTCTGATTTATCCTCATGTTTGTTTGTTTTATAGTCTGATTTATCTTCATGTTTGTTTGTGTTATAGTCTTATTTATCCTCGTTTGTTTGTTTTGTAGTCTGATTTTTTGCTCATGTTTGTTTGTTTTATAGTCTGATTTATCCTCGTTTGTTTGTTTTATAGCTGATTTATCCTCATGTTTGTTTGTTTTATAGTCTGATTTATCCTCATGTTTGTTTGTTTCATAGCTGATTTATCCTGATGTTGGTTTATTTTATAGTCTGATTTATCCTCATGTTTGTTTGTTGTATAGCTGATTTATCCCCATGTTTGTTTGTTTTATAGTTTGATTTATCCTCATGTTTGTTTGTTGTATAGCTGATTTATCTTCATGTTTGTTTGTTTTATAGTTTGATTTATCCACATGTTTGTTTGTTTTATAGCTGATTAATACTCATGTTTGTTTTATAGTCTGATTTATCCTCATGTTTGTTTGTTTTATAGTCTGATTTATCTTCATGTTTGTTTGTTTTATAGCTGATTTATCCTCATGTTGGTTTGTTTTATAGCTTATTTATCCTCATGTTGGTTTGTTTTATAGTCTGATTTATCCTCATGTTTGTTTGATTTATAGTCTGATTTATCTTCATGTTTGTTTGTTTTATATTCTGATTTATCCTCATGTTTGTTTGAAATGCAGTGCTGGCCTGAGGTTGGTTGGTCTTAGTATTTGTTAAAGGGTTAGTGGGTCTCAGAACCAGCTGCTTCAGGGGACTCTTCGGGGTTCAGTTCTTGGGTTTTGAGAGCTTTAAAACGCAATGTATTTGTTGGGCTTGTATTGAAGTGCATCCAGAAATTTAGAGATCTTTTTTGTACATTCATCAATAATGGAAACTGGCCTAATTCTGCCCTACATGCGTTGTTTGGTGTTTTCCTTTGTATTTTCAGAATCATTCTACAGAATTCAGCATGTAAGGTTTCTGCTGGATGCTTGTCCCTTCTAGTTTAGCTGGAAAGACTGAGTGGACCCCATACCTCACTTCCATACAGCGCAATGGGCAGAATTACACTATCAAAGAATTTTCACCAGAAGGAGATTGGTACATCAATGTTAAAGAATGTATTTTTAATTGCATATAGAGCTCTGCCAGCTTTTTGTTTTAGGTTATTCAGTGCCCTAAGGAAACGCCTTGATGCTGTAACAATTAGACCAATGTAAGTATACTGCATTATATGCTCTAAGTTAATGCTACCTAGAGTTAACTGATATCTATTTTCCTGACATCTATCTATCTATGTATCTATGTATCTATCTATGTATCTATGTATCTATCTATGTATCTATGTATCTATCTATCTATCTATCTATCTATCTATCTATCTATCTATCTATCTATCTATCTATCTATCTATCTATCTATCTATCTATCTATGTATCGTCTGCATAACAACATGATGGAGCATAGCTCTCATGTAATATATATATATATATATTAGATAGTTATTTGGTCCAGTTTACCGAGCTGTGTGGACAAAAGTCACCTATCGAATCTGCTTACTTTTTGCAGTTAAGAAGTGTACAAGATCAAGTGCCAAGTTGTCAATCATGCTCATAATCATGAAAATACACACGTTATAGATAAGCTCTGCAAATGAAACACGGAGAAGCTCTGTTCCTAGCTACACGGCCAGGATGGCTTGAATGCAGAGAAAGAATTTCCCCCACGGGGATCAATAAAGTAGTTAAAAAATGAATGAATGCAAATGAAGAAGTTAGACGAAATTGAAAGACACCGAGAGAGCGAGCGAGAGAGGGAGGGAGAGAGAGGTGGGTAATGTAATTGACATTACTTTAACAGTAAATCATATTTTGACATGACAAAGTTTTAACATGGCAGAAACCAAAATAAAAACGCTGGATTTGAAACAGAGAGAGAGAGGGAGGGAGAGAGAGGGGGGGGGGGAGGGAGAGAGAGACAGGGAGAGAGAGAGAGAGAGGGTAACGATTCTATGTTTTGATAGGTATATCTCATTGTGAACATTAATTGTTATTATTTGTTACTAGGGCCTGCCTTTCCATTAGTACTTGGAATATCCAAGGGCTGAGCTCATCAGCTTTTGGCCTGAAATGTAGAAATAGAGAATTTCAGGAGAACATCAGAGATATTGACATTATGATATTAATGGAAACATGGAGTAAAGACAACAAAATCACTGACTGTCCCCCAGACTATGAAGAAATAATTGTATCGTCACAAAAACTCAGCACAGTACAGCAGTGTAGAAACTCAGGAGGTTTGTTAATGCTGTACAAATCACAATTAGACAGACACATCAGTGTCATGAAAAAAGGAAAATATCATATCTGGCTAAAAATTAGGAAAGAAATCTTCAACTCACAAAAAGATCTCTTCCTCTGTGCAATGTATATCCCCCCTTATGAATCTCCTTATTACACTGAAGAAACATTTACACTGTTAGAGACAGAAACAAGCCATTTTCAGGCTCAGGGAAATGTTCTTGTCTGTGGAGATCTAAACGCACGACAGGCACCCAGAATGACTTTGTATGTTCAGATGGCAATAACTACATTTGTAACTCACTTGGTAAAGCCAATAAGTTTGTTTACTCCCACAGAAGCAACTGTGATCCAGCTACAAACAGACATGGAAAAGAACTCTTGATACTCTGTCGCAGTCTGGGTCTGTATATCGTCAACGGTAGGATAAGAGGAGACACTCTTGGAAGACACATTTTGTTCACCTCTTGGAAATAGCACAGTAGATTACATAATAACCGACATACACCCCTTGTCAATTAGAGCATTCACTGTCAAACCACTAACCCCCCTTTCTGATCACAGCCAAATCACTGTGTTCATCAAAAAGACAGAAATCAACACTATCAAATCACAGCCCAGTAAGCTGCTCCACATACAGAAATCATACAGATGGGCTGAAAACAGTACAGAGGAATTCAAGAAAGCCATTGACAATCACAAAATCCAGAATCTTTTAGATATCTTCCTAGATACCCCGTATATCCTCAGTAAAGAAGGTGTCAATCAGGCCGTGGAAAAAGTTAACAACATATTTGAAAAAACAGCAGAAAAAACGAGATTAAAAAGATCAAGATCAAGACCAAAATTTAAGACAGAAGATACCTGGTTTCATGCAAAATGTCAATCAATAAGGAAAGAACTTCGCAAGTTATCCAATCAGAAACACAGAGATCCAAATAATACATCAACTAGACTTCTATATTGTGAGACACTAAGACTATATAAACGCACACTCAGAACTAAGAAAGCTCAGTACACCTGTAAGCAACTGACAGTGATTGAGGAGTCATTACACACCAATACATTTTGGTACAGTTGGAATCGCTTCAAAAAAACAAATCATGAAGAATTAGTGATACAAGATGAAGATATCTGGACAAACCATTTCAAAACTCTATTTAAGAAAGTCCAATCAGATCAAAACACGGACCAATGTAACATAGTAAGCAAACTAGAAAAATTAGAACTGTCAATCAAGAAATATCAAAACCCACTCGACTCCCCTATCACTGAGCAGGACCTTTTAGACCAAATTGGCAAGCTGAAGCCCAAAAAAAGCATATGGACCTCATGGCATTCTAAATGAAATGTTAACATCTAAGAATGAAAAGTCTCAATGTGCTACACTTAAGTTATTCAACCTAGTTCTGAGTGTGGGCTATTCCCCTGATATCTGGAATCACGGATTAATCACACCAATTTTCAAAAGTGGAGATAAATTTGACCCCAACAACTACCGGGGCATCTGTGTGAACAGTAACCTGGGGAAGGTATTCTGTAGTATCATCAACTCCCGGCTAATAAACTTCCTTATGAAACACAATGTCTTGAGTAAAAGCCAGATTGGATTCTTACCAAACTACTGATCATATTTACACCCTACACACCCTAATTGAAAAACATACTCAAAATAAAAACAAATTATCGACTTCAAAAAAGCATTTGATTCTATTTGGCATTATGGATTGTTCTACAAATTAATGAAAGCGGTGTAGGGGGAAAAACATACGATATTATAAAATCAATGTACAAGGGAGCTAAGTGTGGAATCAAAATAGGATCCAAAAGAACTCACTATATCCCTCAAGAGTGCGGAGTAAGACAGGGCTGCCCTTTAAGCCCAACTCTGTTTAACTTGTATATCAATGAGTTGGCAACTATGCTGGAAAACTCACCAGCAGCTGGACTCACTCAGCAAGACAGTGAGGTCAAATTCCTGCTCTATGCGGATGACCTGGTCCTTCTTTCACCATCGGAGGAAGGACTCCAGACTCAATTAGACCTTCTTCAAAAGTTTTGTCAGACCTGGGCCCTGACAGTTAACATGAGTAAAACTAAAATAATGATATTTCAGAAAAGATCCAGATATCAGCGAAGACAGCACATATTTAGATTAGGACCAAATGAAATTGACCATACATTGAATTATACCTACCTAGGCTTTATAATCAATTCTAGAGGAACTTTCAACATGGCAGTGAATGAACTAAGAGACAAGGCATGCAGGGCTCTACTTGCCATAAAAAGACAAACCCCTTTTGAAATTCCAATTAGAATCTGGTTAAAAATATTTGAATCAGTTATAGAACCAATTGCCCTTTATGGCAGTGAAGTGTGGGGTCCACTTGCAAGTCAAGAACTAGATAAATGGGAAAAACATCCAATTGAGATCCTGCATGTTGAATTCTGTAAAAAACATTCTTAAAGTCCATCGGCACACCACAAACAATGCATGCAGGGCAGAACTAGGCCAATATCCTCTTCTGATTAAAAATCAAAAAAGAGCAAATTCTGGAAACATCTAACATTCAGCGACCCACACGCTTTCCATTCTAAAGTCTTGCAATACCAAGAGTTGAGCAAAGATATGAACTCTCCTTCCAACCTGGTCTTCAGCCACCCTGTTCCGCTAACACATGCTAACACTTTAGAGGCACGAGATCAGGTCCAAACTACACAACATATTCGGCTTCAACAAATTCCCTCAAACCTAAAAGACAATTATTATGAATATTGGCAATCTAAGACAAAATCCCAAAGCCAGATGCAATGCTATTTGGCCCTAGACAGAGAGGACACATTAGCAGATACCTCATTCAAATAAAAGTAACACATTTGAGAAACATACTGATGAAATACAGACTCAGTGAGCATCGCCATAGAAACAGACTCAGTGAGCATCGCCTAGCAATAGAAACAGGCAGACATAAAAAGACCCGGATGCCAAAAGACCAAAGTTTCTGTCAACAGTGTGAAGACAATGTTGTCGAGACAGAGCTGCACTTTTTAGCTGAATGCAAGACATTCCGGGAAATCCGCCATTACTACTTCCAGAAATGTGAGGAGAGACACCCCAAATTCACTGCCCTGCCGAACCCCAGAAAACTGCCCTACATACTAGGTGAACACAGAGACAGCTGTACTGTGGCTGCACAGTATGTTCTAGCCTGCCACCATCTGAGGGACAGTGAGTGATACCCCGTACTCCTTCCCAACGGGGAGGACTGGGACAACACTTGGACACACACACACACACACACACACACACACACACACACACACACACATGCATGCAGACAGCCCCCCCCCCAAACACACAGTCACACACAGTCACACACACACACACACACAGCCCCCCCCAAATACACAGTCACACACACACACACGCACACACACGCACACACACACACAAACACACACACAGCCCCCCCAAATACAGAGTCACACACACACAAACACAAATGCAGAGACTGACAAATTCACACACATCGACCCACACAGGATCTTGTTGTCATGACGTAGCTGTGTAAGTTGTTGTATTGCATGTGTTGATATGTTGTGTGTTCGTGCATTCTTATTGTCCTTTATGTGAAAATGTTCTGCAATCTACTACTACTATTACTTTTGGCTGCTCCCGTTAGGGGTCGCCACAGCGGATCATCCGAAATCTTATTTATGATCCGCATACTTGATTTGGCAAAGATTTTACGCCGGATGCCCTTCCTGACACAACCCTCCCCATTTGGCCGGGCTTGGGACCGGCACTAAGGATGCACTGGCTTGTTCATCCTCAGTGGCTGGGTTGAAAATGCTCTGCAATACAAATGTATATTTGTTATGCTAATAAAAGCACATTTGAATTTGAGAGGGAAAGAGAGACCGAGAGAGGGAGGGAGGGAGAGGGGGGTAATGTAAGAGACATTACTTAACAGTAAATCATATGTTGACATGACACAGTCGCAACATGGCAGAAACCAAAATAAAGAGCTGGACCTGAAAAAGAGAGAGAGGGGGAGAGAGAGGGCGAGAGAAAGAGAGACAGAGGGAGAGGGGAGGGAGAGAGGGAGGGAGAGAGGGGGGGTAATGTAAGAGACATTACTTAACAGTAAATCATATGTTGACATGACACAGTCGCAACATGGCAGAAACCAAAATAAAGAGCTGGACCTGAAAAAGAGAGAGAGGGGGAGAGAGAGGGCGAGAGAAAGAGAGACAGAGGGAGAGGGGAGGGAGAGAGGGGGGGTAATGTAAGAGACATTACTTTAACAGTAAATCATATGTTGACATGACACAGTTGCAACATGGCAGAAACCAAAATAAAGAGCTGGACCTGAAACAGAGAGGGAGGGAGAGGGGAGGAAGAGAGAGAGACAGAGAGGGAGGGGGAGAGAGAGAGGGGGGTAATGTAAGAGACATTACTTTAACAGTAAATCATATGTTGACATGACACAGTTGCCACATGGCAGAAACCAAAATAAAGAGCTGGACCTGTATGGAGCTAAATCCAGGCCAATAGTTTTGCTAATTTGAAAAAAAAATTGTAATTGAAAAACAAAAATTCGAAACTGAAAGTTCAAGTTTTGATCTTGAACTTGGAAATATACAACAATGTATTCAAACTAAAAATAAGTGTAGGAAAAGTTTTTTCAGGTTAAATATAATTTTGATTCCGTTCTGGAATTCTTTTAAAATAAATGATTTATTTTCATTTTTTACTTTCATATATATTTTGATATTTGAGGACTTAATTTTTTCAGTTGCAGATTCTATGTTTTCAGATTCAGATCTTATTTTTTTACAGTTTCAAATCTTATTTTTTCGGTTTCAGGTCTTTTTTTCACTTTCAGATTGTATTTTTTCAGTCTCAGACTTTTGGCCCTGATCTGGCTTAGGGGCGTGGCATCAACTGAGAGGGGCGTGGAATCATGAGTGACAGCCTAACAAAGAGGCTGAGGACCTTCCTCAATCACGTTGCCTTCAGGGGACGTAGGTACTGCGAGAAGTAGGACTCAGCACTTTCTATACACCATATTCACGTGATTGGCAGTTAAAAAACTGACACCAGTGACCAAGTTCCATTTGGCAGCTGTTTTAGACCGTACTTGGCACCAGTCGCAGTATAACAGCAATAACCTCTGCCAGATGGTGCAGTTAAACAGCTACACTTTAAGTCCTGAAGTTTCCCACTTCCACATATTACTGTGAACGCAGCGCACCATCCGTTTGCCATCATGGCGCCCGCTCCACCAGGACAACCTGCCGACACCACACAGGTAAGACATGTTACATATTGTTTTAATAGAAACTCTGGAAAATCATCCTAAATATTATAATGATGGGTAGTTTTTGTAACATAGGGACATATATGAAGGGAAAAGTGGGGAATTAACGTTAGCATTAATTAGCTTTATGCTATCATCTAGTGTGGGTAATTGTACACTCCTTACTGTGTCCAGCTCAAGTGTTTGCCTTTAATGTGTATTGTCTTTGTTAACATCTGTGTTTGCCAGAATGTCGACTATAATTCGACAATGGCAGCAGCTGCACAGAGCCTTATAAATGTGCTCACACAGAACCTCTCTCGGAATTAACAAAGTTATTAGTGTCACCTTTTCAGAGAGTTAGTTTACATAGCATAACCTTTGCAGTCCTCTTTGTTGTTGTATTGTGATACATAAGTAAGGCTATGGTAGACGCCTTCCAAGTTTGCTAACTTTGCATATGTCTTAAGTGATAACTCGCATGCTGTTTGTTATACGTTTGTGTAACTTAAATCATTTAATCATTTAATCAAGCCAGTACAATAATGTAAAGTGATGTTTGTTTATTTTAGGAGCAACTGAAAAGGGACTTTCTTCAGAGACTGCTGACTAAAGTTTCCCAGGTCACGCAAAGACTGCCCCCTAGATGTGGACTATTTGCAGTTTGTAGTCAACCAGGAGATGGTTCTTTTTATGTCGTTGTCGGGCCAGGTTGAGATGCCACAGGATGTCGTCGGTGCTTTGACTGAGCTGTCAATGCTTGTCAATATAGAGGACAACTCTAATCTGACCCCTAGTGAGGTGCCAGTGTTTCAAGCAGAAATGGGACGGCCAAAATATGTTGTGTCTCCTCAGCAACTACAAAGCCTGATAGAAATGTCCCTACCAGTGTCATGCATTGCAAAAGTTCTGGGTGTATCTGAGAGGACAGTGAAACGGTGCATGCACGATACTGAAAAAAGACTGAAAAAGCCCTCCATGTCCATGTAATGTACTGTTCCTGGCATGACAATAAAGCGATGGGTTGGGACAACTAAGCATTTCACAGCAGCTCAGCTTCTTCATAGACTTTCTGGTTTTTAAAGAAATGATGCTGTAGTGAATTCGGGGGGGGGGGCAGCCTTGAACCGCCGCAGCTGGGATGTGAACCCGCGTCGCCCGCATGGGCGACTATGTTAACCAGTCGACTAAAGGGTCCGAGCAGTTAGCCAAGTCATTTGTGGTCATTACAATATGAGATAGACTCCCACGGTGCTTCTCGTAATTACGGAGCATTGAGCCTTTAAAAGGAAGTACAGTACATTACAGAAGTATTTCTCCACAATAAAAGCTCTCTTGATAGTCATTCTGCGTTATCTGTGAATGGCGTTTGACCGGCCGCTGCATTAAAGGTGCTATGTGTAATATTTCAGCTTTGCTGAAGCATAATGTGACTAGTGCAGGTCCGCAGGGCCTGCTGAATGGCCCGGATGGACGCGAACTTAATGCCCATCTTCTGCAAATACTTCTGGACTCAGAAACACAGTAACCAGGCAACAGGCTTATTTGCATAGTTTGCAGGCCTTCTCGGTCTTCAGCAAACTATGCAGCAATCACAGCAAGCCACAGTTGTGGGGTCAAGCCACATGACTTGGACTCGCGTTATAAATTTGATGATTTTAGACTTGATAAAATTAACAAAGACTTGACTTTGACTTTAACATGACTTGACTTGGACTCGAGCCTTTTGACTTGAAAGACTTGATGCGCTCTCCCAGCCCGAAGATGAAATGCTTTTAAAAAGTGTGCAGCCAATCAACTCTTCATTTGCATGATTACAAAACCACTTTAAATCAATCCGGGATATTACAAAAAAAAACACTTTCATGATTTGTGTAAATTTACTACATTCATCATTCTGCTCTTAAATTTAGCAAATGCATGAAATTTGATGAAGAGTGCATAATGGCTTGTTTATGACTTGAAATTCAAAGTTTAAGACTTGGGACTTGAGCAGCAAGACTTAAGACTGACTTGCTCCCACCTCTGCAGCAAAGGATATCTCTCGAGGAGGTCCCGAACGGCAGCTGTTAGGAACCATGCTGCGTAGATCTCTCCTCGTTGCGTGGAGTTGTTTGTCTTGTTTGGTGTGATGATGTGTTGGGGTTGAAGGAGGTCAAGGTTCAAGCAGAAGTACAAAAAGCCCTTTTGAAAGAAGGGATACACTTGAGAGAAGTACGGGAACTTGATCTCTCTAGCTGTGTTGTACTATTTTGTGGCTTTCTATTCATCCACGATGTTTAGCCTCACTGACTGGTCTGTCTGTCCTTCCAGTCACATGTCCGTCCGTCTGTCTGTTATGACACAAAGCAGCCTGTCCCTGTTTGTGCCACTGCTTTATGGAGCCATAAAGTCATCTCAGAAAGTAGGATGGGGCAAGACGCAGAGCCATCAGTGAGATCTCCGAGCGACTGCCGTTTGCTGATATAAAAAGTAAAGAAAAGCTGCGCTGAGTCAGTGTCGGAGGGAAAAGGGGTGCTGGTGTGATAAATCAAGGTGAGGCGGAGGGCAGCATACAGCCCCCAGAGGGTTAAAGGATGTCATGTTCTCTCTTTAAGGGGAATTCTGCCTTCAGTTTACTTCTGGGGGATTACTGGGCATCAATAAGGGATTTCCTCCAAACCTTCTGCTGTGTCAGTTGTGTCGTTTCAGTTGTGTTGTGTCGCTTGACAGACATGCGTCTTATGCCAGACATTCATTTGAAGACAGAGAAATAGGAGCGGGTGACAAGTGAAAGGAAAAACCTGAATGTTTGACCGCTGCAGTGAGGGGATCCGGTGTCTCTGTTATACTGTGGGGGTCATTTTCCTGGCATGGTTTGGGTCCACTTCCCCATGTACCCTTGTGTCCACTTGGGTCCAGTGACCCTTCCCTGCAGAACAATACAAAGGTATTCGGAGTGATCACCTTTATCCTGTGATGGGAGTGGTCTCTTCCAGGATGACAAGGCCCCCACCCACAGGACACGAGGGGTCACTGAACGGTTTGATGTAAATCACATGCTATGGCCTTCACAGTCACCAGGGGCCTCATCCATCAATCGTTCATACGTACAAATTCGTTCTTACACACCCATTGAAATCTTTAGCCCTCAAGCTTATCTGACAGTCAGCACAAAGCATGATGGTTATTTGTAATTCCTTCCCCCGTAACATCTGTTGTCTACCTCTTGTAACGAGCAGTCACCCAGGCCTGCAAAGACCGGGGCCTGCAAAGACCCAGACCTGCAAAAACATCAGCGAGGGCTTACACTGGTCTCTGAGATATTCTTCCATTATCCAAGCCGCTTATCCCCATTGGGGTGGCGGGATGCTGGAGCCTATCCCAGCAGTCACTGGGCGGCAGGCGGGGACACACCCTGGACCATCGCAGGCCCACAAATTCACACCTAGGGACAATTTAGTAGGGCCGAGTCACCTGACCTACATGTCTTTGGACTGTGGGAGGAAACCGGACCCCCCGGACAAAACCCACGCAGACACGGGGAGAACATGCAAACTCCACACAGAGGACGACCCGGGACCACCCCCAAGGTTGGACTACCCAGGGGCTCGAACCCAGGACCTTCTTGCTGTGAGGCGACCGTGCTAACCACTGCACTGCAGAAATACAGACTTAGGAAATTGTGCATACACGGCTAACCCTCACGGATTTAACTGTCTGTTTGTGTGTGTGTGAGTGAGTGAGTGAGTGAGTGAGTGTGTGTGTGTGTGTTTCTTTTTTCGAGTGGCCAAACATTTAACAACGCATACATTTCTATTAATGTCCGCTGTCCGTCTCCCTTTCTATCGTCTCTCATCTCTCATCTCTCGGCCTCCTGATCTCTGTCTTTCCCTTCTTTGCTCTGTCAACCAATATACTGTAACGATCACGGATGAATAGGCTCGGTAGCCCTTGGCTAGTGGATCGGACCCTTTAGTCGACTGATTAACGTCTCGGGGGAGATCCGAGTTCGCGTCCCGGTAGTGACGGTCCGGCCGCCCCCCCTCCCCCGAATTCGCTACAATATCCTCTCCGTCCCCCTGTCTTTCCCTCTATCTGTCTCTTCACTCCGTTACTCTCTCTTTCGCTCGTTCTCCTCCCTCTGCATCTGTCCCTCCTCTGCCGAGCCGGAAGAAAGCAGAGGGTGGTCCACAGGAGACGGGGGGTCGCGTCATGGTGGGGGCAGAAGCGGCCTGCTGTTGATTGGCTTCTCTGGTTTTAACAGGGATATTGTCTTGATTGGTGTATTTTGGAATCACATCTGACAAAAGACTTCAACAAGGACAATGTGTGTGTGTGTGTGTGTGTGTGTGTGTGTGTGTGTGTGTGTGTGTGTGTGTAAGTGTTAATACATTTGGATGTGTTTGTGTCTCACGTGCTTGTTCACTGCAGAGAAGCACGTGAGAACTGCAGAAGAAGAACAGAAGGGTCTCCGTGCAGCTTCTCTATGAACGTGTTGCATCACGGGCCCACAGGTGTCTAGTCCCTACACTCCATGCATGTCCTTGATTCCTTGGTTCCTGCCTGGAGTTGTGCCCGAAGAGGAAACGGGACAGGCCGCTGAAGCGGGGCAGGCTAAGCTAACTGCTAGCCCATGCAGACCGGCAGTTCCGATAACACCGAGGCTGGTGTGGCAGCCTCGCCTACCTGACTGTGTTTTTAGTGTCGCTGTGTGGAGTGTGGGGAGGCGTGTCTGGGAGAGCTAGCATTAGATCGGCTGGGGGACCCTGGTCTGGTGGGCCCAGGGACCACCGCCCTACCCGGAGCTGCGCCCGAAGAGGAAACACCGACGGCGGTCTGTGAGGAAGCGGGGCAGGCTAAGCTAACTGCTAGCCCATGCAGACCGGCAGTTCCGACAGTCCTCCTCCTCGACAGTGATTCTTTGTGTTTACTTCAGATATACGTATGTGTTAGTTTGGATACGTGTGTTGTTGTAGTTCTTGGATACGTGTGTTTGTCTTTGTGTTGCACTGTTGTGAGCTGGGAGAAGTGATGTGGCGTTTCATTTCATGTGCGCAGGTGCATGAAATGAAACGCCACATGAAGTGTTTCTAATTCTGTTCCTGATTCGGACTCCTTCCTTTACCTCCGCCCAGACGTGCTCTTCCCCTCAATAGCCAGACTTTTGCACCACACTCACTCACTCACTCACTCACTCACTCACTCACTCACTCACTCACTCAAAACCACAACCCTGCACCGTGTGGACGCCAGCCCTCCTTTCTTCGCTATCTGTCGCCGCTCCGCATTTCTTTAGCGAGAGGAAGAGACCTGCCACACACGTGGGGTCCCGGGGGCTCGGACTTCAGCCCTCTACGGACGCCTAGCAAAGCCTGGGAGATGGCCTCCACAGATAGCCTGCGGACGTATTGTTCACTAAGGTTACACCCTCTCGCATGAAAGCAGAACTGCTTTATGGGTGGTGTGTAGCCTCGGTGCCTTTTGATTTAGTTCGCCATCCCCTCTGCGTGATAGCATCTTCACTCTTCAGCCTCCCCTCTCCTTTCTCCCGTCAGCCTCCCCTCTCCTGTCTCCCGTCAGCCTCCTCTCTCCTGTCTCCAGGCTTCAGATGGAGCGATGTGATGGCGTGCCTGTCAGACTGCGCCCTGCCTAAAGTCTCGCCATTCAGGAGCCGGTGGAGGGGCTTTATAACGCTGATGTCCTGCGGGCGCAGCCATTCATCCCAGCGTGCAGCGGGATGAATGGGGTCTTTATGGACTCCTGGCCGGTTGGGGCTTTTCTTCTTTCTCAACACTCCTCGCTGAACGGGCAGGAGGCGGGACGCAGCGGACACCGAGACACACGTTTCCAGAATGTGAATGGGTTTTAGTGCGAAGGGAGCGTCGGCGCTTCGTCAGTAAATCTCTCGTGACAGACATATTGATATACAAACATCTGTGGGATTAATGTCGGCTTAGACAGGAAGTGAAGGGGCCCTGTTAAGTGTTGTTTCCTTGTCCCTACAATGAACCACCAAGGGGAGTTGACTCTGATTGCGCCAGCTTTAACTGAAATGCAGGATTTCTTAGAAATATTTTAACTGAAATGCATTTAGAGAAAGAGGGGGAGGGAGAGGGGAGAGGGAGGGAAGAGGGGGGGAGAGGGGAGGGAAGAGGGAGGAGAGAGAGAGGGGCGAGGGGGGGGGAGGGGAGTGAGGGGAGAGGGAGGGAGAGAGAGGAGAGGGAGGGAGGGGGGAGAGGGAGGTGAGAGGGGGGGGGGGAGGGGAGAGAGGGAGATACTGATAAATGGTGGAACCATGTAAACAGGTTAGGTAGAAAAAAGGTGTGTATTTACTGAGCGGCTGCAGGATAGCTGATGGATGCAGTGTGTGCAACAGCACAGTAGGATAACACCTTCATACCGCATCTTCTTCATACCGCATCTTCTTCATACCGCATCTTCTTCATTCCGTATCTTCTTCATACCGCATCTTCTTCATACCGCATCTTCTTCATTCCGCATCTTCTTCATACCGCATCTTCTTCATTCCGTATCTTCTTCATACCGCGTCTTCTTCATACCGCATCTTCTTCACTCCGCATCTTCTTCATACCGCATCTTCTTCATTCCACATCTTCTTCATACCGCATCTTCTTCATTCCGTATCTTCTTCATACCGCGTCTTCTTCATACCGCATCTTCTTCATACCGCATCTTCTTCATTCCGCATCTTCTTCATACCGCATCTTCTTCATTCCGCATCTTTTTCATACCGCATCTTCTTCATACCGCATCTTCTTCATTCCGCATCTTCATTCCGTATCTTCTTCATACCGCATCTTCTTCATACCGCATCTTCTTCAAACCGCATCTTCTTCATTCCGCATCTTCTTCATACCGCATCTTATTCAAACCGCATCTTCTTCATTCCGCATCTTCTTCATTCCGCATCTTCTTCATACCGCATCTTCTTCATACCGCATCTTCTTCATTCCGCATCTTCTTCATTCCGTATCTTCTTCATTCCGTATCTTCTTCATACCGCATCTTCTTCAAACCGCATCTTCTTCATTCCACATCTTCATACCGCATCTTCTTCATACCGCATCTTCTTCATTCCGCATCTTCTTCATACCGCATCTTCTTCATACCGTATCTTCTTCATTCCGTATCTTCTTCAAACCGCATCTTCTTCATTCCATATCTTCTTCATTCCGTATCTTCTTCAAACCGCATCTTCTTCATACCGCATCTTCTTCAAACCGCATCTTCTTCATTCCGTATCTTCTTCAAACCGCATCTTCTTCATTCCACATCTTCATACCGCATCTTCTTCAAACCGCATCTTCTTCAAACCGCATCTTCTTCATACCGCATCTTCTTCATTCCGTATCTTCTTCATTCCGCATCTTCTTCATACCGCATCTTCTTCATACCGTATCTTCTTCATTCCGTATCTTCTTCAAACCGCATCTTCTTCATTCCGTATCTTCTTCAAACCGCATCTTCTTCATACCGCATCTTCTTCATACCGCATCTTCTTCATTCCGTATCTTCTTCATACCGCATCTTCTTCATACCGTATCTTCTTCATTCCGTATCTTCTTCAAACCGCATCTTCTTCATTCCGTATCTTCTTCAAACCGCATCTTCTTCATACCGCATCTTCTTCATACCGTATCTGCTAAAGGCCCATAAAACATGGAGAGATGCATCATGGTCCTACACTCTCTGGGGTACAACCGCGTGCCATCGTTGTGCCTGAAACTGTATGCTATCCATACTGCACACACTACCTGGGACTTAAATGTACACTTTTACCATTTCATTTAGCAGAGGCTGGTTTGCAAAGCGACGTACTCGTGACAGGCAGTAAATGAGCAGGTTGTGTGTTTAAACTGTGTGCTTTGTGGGTTTTATGTGCTGGAGGAGTGCCTGCATGCTTATCACGTGTGCTAGAATTTATGAGTATGAAGGTGATGGTACCAGCTAGACACAGATGCTACATAATGCCTTACGGTTGCATCACATCCATCATAGCTCAGACCGCCACTTTTTGATCAGTTCAGGCTGATCCGACACTGACAAGGATGACGGACAACATTTACTGACATGGATTTGTGGCGTACACGTTTTAAACATGCAACTGAATTTCATCTGCCATGCATAAGATTATCTTTTTTCCGTTAGTGTGTCTGTTTATTATCTGTAGTTGGGAGTCATTTTTACAAAGCTGTACACAGCCTGTGACATAAAATAACTGTGCGTGTTTTCCATCCATCCATCATCCAAACCGCTGATCCTGCTCTCAGGGTGGCGGGGATGCTGGAGTCTGTCCCAGCAGTCATTGGGCGGCAGGCAGGGAGACACCCTGGACAGGCCGCCAGGCCGTCACAGGCCCCCCCCCCCCCACACACACACACACACTGGGATAATTGTTTTCCAGTCATCTTCCTCTTACTGACTGACGGTGCTGAAGGTCTGCTCGCTAGAACGGCCGGGATTTCACTCCTACCTAAAACGACCATGGGCGGTCAAAATGACCGCCGGTTTTTAAACTCTATATTATGTCAAGATACATACCCACTCGAGATATTAATGCATTACACATGTTAGTGTGTCTGTTATGAAGCTAACTGACACCAAAATTAACATTTTAACAACTTTAATACTATTTTGCCCACAATGTAAAATGGCGGCTGACAGCGCCTGTAAATACCGCAGCGCCTCGGTGGTAGCCATGGTGCGTCTGTGGCAGCGTCTGTAACCAGACATGTTGCAGTAATCACAAATCAAGTGTAGACTATTTCTCTGCACTAAAGGGCGCTAGTGTGTTTCTAGGACACAGCAACGAACTTCTCGAAGGAAATGACGCCACCAACACACGTCATGAATACTGACATGACGCACACCATCACGCGCAAATTACGAGCAGCCATTTTGACCGGTCATGGTCATTTTAGGTAGATCTTATCGTATTTTTTGTGTGCAATTGATATAAAATTCGTTTTTATGTAAATATATGCAATTTTAGGAGCATTGAGAGAGCGACAGGTCTGTACCTTTTTTTCTCACGAGGTTATTAAACTTTGTTGAAATGAGTAGGGCCATGATGTTTTCACTAGGTGTAGATAACCTTGTGGCGTTATGTTTGTACTCACCTGCATTCCGTACTTACAGAGTAGACACGTGATCATGCAGCCTAGTTTTTTTTAACAATTATTTTTGATTTTCCCTTTTTCTCCCAATTTAGTGGCCAATCGATCCCTATTTTAGTTCAAACACCCACCCTCGTACTGCATGCGCTCCCCAACGGCATCTCTCCGGCCGGCAGTCTGGAAGGAGTCCAAGGCTGAACCACTGCTTCCCCCCCACACACAGAGACGCATTTCTGTGACGAAGTCAAGCCGACTCCCCTCAGACACCTACACCTTCGTGAAACAAGCAGAGCAAATTGACAAGACACAGACAGCCAAACTAGTGGCATATGGTGGAACCGTGATCCACACAGAAGCCGCTGCGCTGCTAAACTGTCAAACGAGGACGCAGACACACATGCTGCGGTTCCATGTGGCGAAAAACAATGTCCAACCACTACTTGGCCTACCAGACTGCCTAAAGATGGACTTAGTCACTCTAAACAACGACGTATATCAAGTTGACGTCAGCAAGGATTCAACATTTTCACATATAATATTCTCTGAATATGCTGACCTGTCCAACGACGAGATTGGCTCACTACCAGTAACATACACCATGAAAGTCGATCCAAATGTCACACCTGTCGTGAGGCCACCAAGGCGCATCCCCGTAGCGATGAAGGACCAAGTCAAAAAAGAGCTGGATCGGATGGTGACACTGGGAGTAATCCCACCAATGACAGAGCCCACAGAATGGGTTTCTGCAGTGGTTGCCACACACAAGAAGGACACTGACAACATGCGCATATGCATCGATCCACGTGACTTGAATGAAGCTTTAATGCGCCCTCACCGTCCTACACTCAAAAAGTGAACTCTGTGAGTCGTTGAATCAAAGAAATGAACCTATATTAAATTTAATTAACATTTGTGTGTTTGGTTTTAAAACGTAGTCCACTTAGTTAAGCGTAACTTACAATGAAAACTTGTTCAAGCAAAAGAAGCCAGCTAAGTAAATACAACATAACACTGTTGAATGAATCGCACAGTCACGCCTGTACACACTAAGAATGTCCTAGATGAGTTTCCGTAGGTCGGGCATTGCGCATGCTCAGAGCTGATTCCGCAAACTTCATTTTGTGGTGCCATGTGCAGATTGACGGGTGAATGTACTTGAGGTCAAGGTCTTACCATCTGCTTTCATCAAACAACATCCATCTATCTGTCTGAGTAAGTATATATTTTTGATGCATTATGTGATGTTGGAACAATAGTGCATGGTTAGAGAGCGATATTGCCAGTGTTACTGTATTTGTCTTGCGAAAATGTAGCACAGCATATATATATATAGATATATATATATATAGATATATATAGATATATCTATATATATATATATAGCTCATGTTAGCTAGCTAACGAGCTAGCCAGTTAACAAAATGCCAGGTAACAAACATACATTAAAATAGCGATTTAACCTAGTCTGAAATTGTAGTTTAGCGACCTCCCCGAATGCAACATTACTTTGGTTTAGTTTTATGGCGTTTTTATTTTGTTTTTTTTTTGTTGTTTTGTGACAATGTGTGGGTAGCAAGGTAAGGCAGCCTTAAAATTTGTGTTGATAACTGTGGTTTACAAGTTGGTTGAACAGTGGTGCATCTGTAGTGATAATTGCTACACACTGCAATAATAATAATATAACTCCTCTTACACATGTCCCTTGTTCTCTGCTGTAGAATGATGCTGTTGAAACAAGAAGAGCCTGCGTACTGAAAGCAATAATGGTTTACCTCAATGAAGACCCTAAAAATCTCATAAGAGAGTATATGGTATTTTTGCCTCTGCTTTCTACTTAATTTCTCTCCAGAAACTGAAAATATGATTGTGATTTTAGTAGTTTTGGACAAGTCTATACCACAGAAGAACAAGATATCAGGCTTAGGGTACACACAACACTTTTGCAGAGCAGTTCCTTATTGTTTTGGATCCAAACATGAGATTTGTGGACAAGAAAAATGCATCAGATTGCCTGACATACTAACACTGTAAACGTTTGAACTACAAACGTTTGGACTGACACAGATTTACTATCTGTCGCAATTGTTGAGATTTAGTGGCGTTGTGAACGCCACCCATAAATGACGAGATGACACAAATGTTCGTCGACAATGTATTTCCTCTTGTACACAAGCTAACATTAGCTGTTTCCAAACTGTACATGAGCTAACATAAGCTGCGTTCACAACGCCACTAAATCTCAACAATTGCGACAGATAGTAAATCTGTGTCAGTCCAAACGTTTGTAGTTCAAATGTTTACAGTTCAACAACGTTTCCACTTTATCGCATTTAAATTAACGCTTGTATTTTTCGGGAGCTCAACTCCGCGCAACCATGTGCTTCGTTTCTTTGCATCGTTCTGAATCGCCTGCGCTGCATGATGACGTCATCTATGCGCCTCATATTACTGAGATTGGTGCCTCCATGCTCCACCTGCTGGCCAGGCGGGCATACAATTATCCAAACTACTGTACATAACTTACAAACACAGCCCTGCTTACTTTAGTTCACAGGAAAATTCGGGCCATGCTTCCAAAGTAAAAATCCCTTCATTGAAATCACACTAATAGCAGTTTATGGACTACTGTTTTAAGGTATTATTTATGGATGGTGCTACATCCTTCCAGACAATATTAAATGTAGAAAATTGGAGGTTCGATAAATAATAAATTGGGATTTTTTTTCCTGGTGTGTTTGTTGTAACTGAAGGTTTATTTGTTCTATTTTGAGGATGTTGAAGACAACCAGGAGGCTATGGACCAGGCAGTCCTGGGAATCTTTGCCATAAAGATGGAAGGTGCAGAGCCCCCAGATTAACTGGCAGATGTTGGAATCATCATCGAATGTGATGAAGTGCTCCATGACCTTGGTAACATTGCAAATGCGCTCGCCATTTTGTTTGGCCTCATGTACTCACTGGACTTGAGCTATCCAACAAACCAGAAGTACACATTTGAGGTTCTGCAAAAACTTGTGATGGAACTAGATGGCAACAAACTCTCAACGAAGGCCCAAGTGCTAAAGAACAAACTGTTTGAAGGAACATTTTAGACAAGTGTTGTGCTCCTGAGCAGCACAGGAAACTTGGAGGACAGATTCTTGCACAAAAATGATTTTTGGATCTGCATGTTGAACTGTCTGTGAAGAGTGGATCGGATGCACTGAATGTTTAACAGACTTAAAAGTGTTTACAAAAGGAAGAGAGAATAATAGAAACTTAAAAAACACAAATGAGAAGTTTGAATTTGTCAGTTGCAGAAGGGGAGATCAGTGTGAAATGGAGAGTGACGGGTGATTATTGAGTTGTAGCAAGGAGGACGAGAGAAACAAATGAACAACATTTGATGATAGTGTGACGGCACAGTCACAGGCACCATAAACATGATTACTAAGTTCGCCTTCATAAGATTTGGCACTATTTGTTGAAAATGTCCATTCCTTACTGAATGTGGTGGACTAGTGTTTTTTGTTTGTTTGGTTTTTTTTTTTGTGTTAATTTTCAAAAACTCCACTGATTTTTTTTTTCTCTCCCTATAATGCTGAAGTGGCAGGTAGGAAAATATTATGTTGAATCAAGTGCGACTGGACTTGATTCAACTCCTTTGGATAACCATGACCTGGATGAATGAGAACATTCACAGACATTATGCTGAAGTATTTTTACATGACAAAACATTTGTTCAGCCTATTCATGTAGATGGTTAATCTTTAAAAAAAAATCAGTACCTAAGGTTTCATTTTACAGTGTTAAGTAATTGTGAGGAAAAAAGTATTCAACCATTTTCATTCTGCCTGCTTTTGGGAGCTTCTTAAAGCTGTAATGCATAACATTTAATTGGATGCCTGTTACATTCAAGCCTTTGCCAAACGAGTTCACACAGTGCTGATTAAGCCTATCACCACCAGGTAAATCTCTCTGTATTTCACAGTGTATTTAAATCTGGTGTTGGGTTAGACATTCCTACCTGCATGGGAGGATAGAATGTAACAAGCCAATCATCAATTAATTAATCAATTATTATTCAAAAATCATTCTTTTTGAATAATAACAATTCTTTGGAGGCTAAACTCATTGGCTAGTTACATTCTGTCCTCCCAGCAGGGTGGGAATGTATACCCAGACACCAGGTTTAAAAACTCTGTATACAGTGAAATACAGAGAGATTTACCTGGTGGTGAAAGGCTTAATCAGCATTGTGTGAACTCGTTTGGCAAGGGCTTGAATGTAACAGACATCCATTTATGTGTAAAAGTTACACACTAAAGCTTTAAGGTTTAGTTTTACAGGTCCTGTAAGAGAGATTTTTGTTTTCTTTGCACATTTTATAAAGATTTAACTGTAAACAAAGTTGAGAATTTTATAACATAAAGTGAAATATTTTAATCTCAACATTTTTGTTTAGAATTTGGGAAATATAAACCATACATGTTGAAAAATGGTTTCCTAGATATGCAGGAGTAATTTTAAAAGGATAGTTAAACATTTTGGCAAATTTGCGTGTTGGCAGCTCCCTATAGTTATATGAGTAGGTACATTATATTTTCTCATCTTTGCCTGTAGTGTGGAGAGAGCAGAGCAGGAGATACGCTCAAACAAGTTAAAATTTGTGGTTTTAAATATGTGAATGTTCATGTTTCATTGGAAATAAATGTTTTTCACAGAACCAAGGTATTGTGATTTGAATTTACTTAACCACATTGTGTGGAAATTGTTGACATAACCAGGTTTAGTAAGTCCAACATAAATTCACTAGCTTTATAACAATGAAAACTACTTAAGTACTGCTTATTCAAGTCAGTTAAGTTGGAACAACAATGAGTTTTTCAGTTGGTGTTACTAAATACAGTTGAGTTATATTTACATTAGTGAGTTAGGTCAGTGTAATGAATGTCTGTTTAGTTAGCTGAACACTGACAGATCAATTAAGGGTAACTTGACCAGATAATACTGAAATTACTTAATACAGTCTTGTTGCTTTCACAAGTTAGTTATTTCCTCTGTAATAATAGTATTAAATTAGTTTGAACACAACTCAGTTATGTGGAAATTGTTGACATAACTATATTAGGTAAATTCAACAAATCATTTTTTTGAGTGTATGCGCACGGTCGAAGAGGTGGCTACACAAATGTCTGACGCCACTGTGTTTTCGGTGCTGGATGCAAAAAGTTCATTCTGGCAAATCAAACTAGACACAGAATCCTCCATCCGAACAATATTTGCCACACCCCTGGGGAGGTTCAGATTCCTGAGAATGCTCTTTGGAATCAGTTCAGCATCAGAGGCCTTCCAACGGGAGATGGAGCAGGTCTTCACAGGCTATCCATGTGCGATCATCGTTGATGACATCATCGTGGGCGGCAACGGAGTAGAGGAACATGATGCCAACCTCCAAAAGGTCCTAGCCAGGGCTCAGAGAGTGAAGCTCAGACTGAATCCGGTGAAATGCAGGTTCAGACTCAAACAGGTGAGCTACGTGGGACACGTCTTCACAGACCAGGGACTCAAAGCTGACCTTGCGAAGATAAAAGCAATCGCTGAGATACCCCCACCCGAAGACAAGGCTGCTCTTCAGAGATTCTTAGGAATGACAACATACCTTGGAAAGTTCATTCCTAACTCCAGCGAATTGTCTGCACCCCCGCCAGCTGCTGCAACGTGACGTAGCCTGGTGTTGGGAAAATGAACACGAAGATGCATTCAACAGACTGAAGGCCCACATATCAAGCCCTCCGGTGCTGAAATACTACGACGCGAGAAAGCCTGTCATACTCACCCGGGATGCATCACATTATGGCCTTGGTGCGGCTTGCCTACAGGGAGGCGAACCCACAGCATATGCCTCGCGCACCTTGACAGAGACAGACAAGATATGCTCAGATAGAAAAGGAGCTGCTGATGGTGGTGTTTGCATGTTTCAAGTTCTACGACTATGTCTATGGCAAGCCAATAACAGTCGAAACCGACCATCAGCCCCTCATCACAATCCTGAACAAACCAATCCTCACCGCACCAGTGCATCTGCAACGCATGATGTTGAAACTGCACAAGTTCAACTTGACGCTTGTCTACAAGAAAGGGAAGTTCATGCACTTGGCCGACACGCTGTCTCGTGCACCAAGGAAGAGCACATCACAGCATCAAACTGAACAGAACGGCTTCGAAGTGATGGCAGTCCAGCCCATCTCATCAAATCGCCTGAAGGAGCTGCGAGAACCACACAGCTGCAGACTCTTCAATGCAAGCTATCTGCCGCACTATAAAGCAAGGATGGCCCGACCGAGAAAGCAGTACTGCAGCCGCTGCAAGACCATTCTTTGCATTCCGGGATGAGCTCACCATCGACAATGACATTGTAATGAAAGGAACAAGAGTGGTCATTCCCCAAACACTACAGTCTGACTACCTGACCATTCTACACAAAGGACATCCTGGGGCCGAAGCAACGAAACGCAGAGCACGTGATGTTGCATTCTGGCCATCCATGGCAAAGGATGTTGAGAACATGGTCCAAGCCTGCAGTGTGTGCAACAGTCTAAAAGGACATCAACAGAAAGAGCCACTGCAACCCACCCCAATCCCAGAACTGCCCTGGTCCACCGTCGCCACAGACATCTTCGAGTGGAACAGTCACCACTACCTGGTCTTGGTCGACTCGAACTCAGGGTGGTTTGAAATTGATCCACTTAAAAACCTCTCTTCACAAAGTTTGGTCAAAAAGCTAAAGCGGCACTTCTCAGTCCATGGTGTCCCTGCCATTGTCTTTTCAGACAATGGCACCCAATTCTCCAGTCAGACTTTTCGTGAGTTTGCCACAACCTGGGGTTTCCACCACGCCACCAGCAGTACTGAACACCCACAAGCCTAACGGCCTGGCAGAATGGGCAGTTCGAAGCGCAAAGAGGCTGCTTGAAACTTCAAAGCGAGATGGGATAGATCTACTTCTGAATCTGCTGAACATTCGGAACGTGCCACGAGATACAACCCTGGGCTCTCCCGCTCAGTGTCTCCTATCTAGGAGAACACGCACCACCCTACCTGCCAGCCAGCAGCTGTTGGCGCCGTAGTCAAAGGACACAGTAACGGTCCGGGCTCAGCTGTCAAAGAAACGGGAAATGCAGAAACCGCATTATGACAAGTCAAGCAGACCACTGCCTGCACTGGAACCGTCCCAAATGGTCCGTCTTCAGACTACAAAGGGACATGACAAAATCGGAGTGATCAAAAGGAAGGAAAGGAATGCAGGAGAAACCGACGGCACCTTCTGCCAGTATCCGAACCTCAACATATCCTCGACCAAAATGAACAAGTTCCATCAGTACTTACCAGAGAGCAAGACAAGGATGGCACTCAAGTGGAACGCATTCCATCAGTACTCACTAGAGAGCCAGACCATGGCACTCAAGCGACCACTGAAGAACTACCACCAGTCGTGGAGCCACCTGGACAGTCTCAGTCCCCCTATATCACGAGATCTGGGAGGATTTCAAAGCCCAACCCAAAATACACCGAATGAAGAGTGCATGGACACAAGAACTGACTTGCCTTGTTGGTTGAAATGTTAAATGGTAAATTCTACAAGTATACTTCTCTTGTTGAAATGTTGTTGAAATGTTTAATGTGACATTAACACAGATTTGCTTCCTTTGCAGAGTTACATGTCAGGCATAGCTCGTGTAAGACCAGCACAAGATAGCCAGCACTGCTTTACTAAATATAAGCTACTTTGAAACACAGTGAACATTTTGAAAACATAATGACAGCTCTGAACTAAAGAGGGAGGATGTAGATAACCTCGTAGCGTTATGTTTGTACTGACCTGCATTCCGTACTTACCGAGTAGTCACGTAATCATGCAGCCTAGTGGCGGCATTATACACACAGCTCCATGCCTGCACACTGTACCTGAGTTTCCCTGCAATGATTATTAGATATTAAGCCTAGACACTAACACTGCCTCCATGCGAGTCATCCTACAATAGGTGTACCTTACCTATTAGAGTTGTGTTGCCTGTAAGAGTTGCAGGTTGACAAACTTTATTTGAGACAGTACTAGAAAGACAACTGAAGAAATCATTACACAACTAAACCGACTTACCACACTGTACATGACAGATACCGACATAGCCCCCCAACTGTCTTGAGTGAATATTAGTTTAGACTTTATTAGCTCTCTCTCTCTCTCTCTCTCTCTCTCTCTCTCTCTCTCTCTCTCTCTCTCTCTCTCTCTCTCTCTCTCACTCTCTCTTTTTCTCTCTCTCTCTTCAATTCAATTCAATATGTGCTTTATTGGCATGACAAACGTTTGTGTACATATTGCCAAAGCATGTAAAACAACAACACAACACAACAATGATTATAATAACAGCAATGATATCCAAAAACAGTAGCAATAGGTGCCGTCCCCCACTGTCTCTCAGGTTGTGGCAGGAAAATATAAATCTTGCTGCAATGCTCGCCGCTGCCCCCCTCCCAGGACCCCCCGCAGCTTACCTGCGTCCTCCCATTTCCTGCTACTCTGGAGTCACGTGTTCCAGTTCCTGGACAAAAGCCCGTCGCTGTTTTTCACATGTGTCACATTTAAGGAGGAAGTGCCCCTCTGTCTCCACCTCATCTGTCATGCACTGACCACATGTTCGATGCTCTTTTGGCAACCAGGTCTTTTTGTGTCTCCCCTTCTCAGTGGCTAGACTGTGGTCACTGAGCCTGTATTTGGTGAGGATCTGTCGCTGCTTCCTGTCTCTGACAGTTAAGAGGTGTTCTTCCAAATCATAGTTTGTTTTTAGGGCCCGATAGACTTCTAGTTTGTTTTGAGTTTTGATTTCAGCGTTCCAATGTTTCAGATAATTGTTCTTGCTTTGCTTTATAGCTGATTTATCCTCAGGTTTGTTTGTTTTATAGCTGATTTATCGTCATGTTTGTTTGGAATGCAGTGCTGGCCTGAGGTTGGTTGGTCTTAGTATTTGTTACAGGGTTAGTGAGTCTCAGAGCCAGCTGCTTCAGGGGACTCTTTTCAGGGTTCAGTTCTTGGGTTTTCAGAGCTTTAAAGTGCGATGCATTTGTTGGGCTTGTATTTAAATGCAGTGTGCATCTCTCTCTCTCTCTCTCTCTCTCTCTCTCTCTCTCTCTCTCTCTCTCTCTCTCTCTCTCTCTCTCTCTCTCTCTCTCTTTCTCTCTCTCTCTTTCTCATGAGGTCTACATGCCGCACAAGAGACTTTTTTTTACAGCTACGAAGTAAAGCTGTCTGAAGGAGAGCTGAGGATGATGAGGGCCTACAACAGGGGAGCAGAGCGTTCATACCCCAGAATTTGGGCTGGTAGTGTGCTTAGTGGGAGTTGGTGAAGATTTGGTTTTCTTCTTATTTTATTTATTTGCTATGTACATTGTGTAAACACAACATCCATTGCACCTTGTCCGTCTTGGGGGAGAGATCCTCCTCTGGTGCTCTCCCTGAGGTTTCTTCCTATTGTTTGTCCCTGTTAAAGGGTTTTTTAGGGAGTTGTTCCTCATTCGATGCAAGGGTCTAAGGACAGGATGTTGTGTTGCTGCAAACCCCCTGAGAGGATTTTGTGTTTGTTATGTTGGGCTCTTTTATTTTGAAATTCTGTTTTTTACAAATACTTGTTTAGACTACTCAATGTTTTTGGTTTTTCCCTGAACCTGTTTTTTTTGTATATGAGCTGGATTATGAAGAGATACTTGTGTTTGGGTGTAAGCTGTTGGACTGTTGGACTGTAGCGTATTTGGAGTAAATGTACCTTTTAAAAATAAAAAAAGATCTATCTCTTTCTCTCCCTCCCCCCCCCCCTCTCTCTCTCTCTCTCTCGCACACACACACACACACATACACAATCATAAACACACTTTAAGCAGGAGTCCGTCTAGGATGGGGTGCGAGCCAGCCCAGGTGATGCTCAGACCAACGGGGTGCAGAGTGAGTCGGTGCATCAGCCAAGGTGTTAGGGTGCCCTTGTAGTAAACAGCTTTTGCCCCAAGTTCCTTGTTACCTTAGGACAAAAATAAAGCATGCAAGTGTCCCATCAGGATGCCCCTCCGGATGAAAAAGGTGAGGGGGTCGTGCTACTGCTGTAGAAACAACACGCTTCAATTCTGCCATAGATGCGCCTCAGAGGTGCCACTTAAGTGCCCTGGTGCCCCTATGGTAGAAAAAAACAAGCTTAGTTTTTGCCTCAAGTTCCTTGTGATTTTAGTTTAAAAGTCAAGCATAGATGTGTCCCATTAGGATGTCCGCTCAGATGAGAAAAGGTGATGGGCTCGTGCTACTAGGATGCCCCAATGGTAGGAAAAACAAAACAAAGCTCTTCATTTGTTCCTTAAGGAAAGACAAAAGCGTGGACGCGTGCCATCAGGGCTTGGAAGTATCATGGTTAAGTAGAGTTTAAGAAAAAAGGGCTTTGGCACTTTGGCACTGGGATTATTGGGCTGGTGTTTATGTTTGTGTTAGTGTTTTTGCTTGTATCCTTTCTCGTACCATTAAAGTGGACCCGGCTGCAGCACGTCGAAATATCGCTTCGCTCGCTCCCGTTATTGTAGCGATGTTACGACGTGACGTCACACCAACATGGCGGTCAAGGTGACTTCGGCGGCGTTATTATTTTTCCCACCTGGATTCCGGGAAGACCCACCCCTACTCTATCTCTGATTGGCTAACCCTATCCCTAACCCCACCCTAACCCTGACCCTAACCTTAACCAACCTAACCAACGGAGGCAATGAGTACTAGCCAATCAGAGGCAGCGTTCCCGGAATGCGGGTGCGGAAAAAAACAAGCACTTCGGCGTCTCTCTGGGTTTAATGGAAGATGGCGGCTGAGACAATCGGCACGTTTGACTGCTAAAACGGAGTAGATGATTTTCGCACCTAGAAAATAGCTAGTAGATCAATAGAACAACGGACAGTTGCTTTACTGAATTAGAAGCACATTAGGCTCTGTTCTTCCAGACAACTTTATATCGTTTCTAATGAGAAGAGAGTGGATACTGGTAGCAATAAGTGGCTAACCTAGCTGCTAAACAAAAAGAAGATTGCAGAATGGCTGCTGATAAGAGACAGAAACCAGCCCACAGAAAAGAAAGTGAGTAAACAACTTTTCTCCAATTCTAGCAATAATAATATTGTACAATCACGAATGAGTAGATTCGCTAGCCCTTAGCTAGGGTCGGACCCTTGAGTCGACTGGTTAAGGTAGTCGCTTGTGGTGCGGGAGGCCCGGGTTCACGTCCCGGCTGCGGCGGTTCTCGACCACCCCCCAAATTCGTTACAATATAATCAAATCCAGACAGAAGCGTTCTTAGTTTAGTTCGGGCGAGTGCTCTCTTCTTCCAGATTCCGAGCCAACCACTTCAGGTGCAAAAAAAAAAAAAAAAGGCAAGACGGG
This sequence comes from Lampris incognitus, assembly GCF_029633865.1. Classification (NCBI taxonomy): domain Eukaryota; kingdom Metazoa; phylum Chordata; class Actinopteri; order Lampriformes; family Lampridae; genus Lampris; species Lampris incognitus. Next base: position 450,061 of record NC_079229.1, on the reverse strand, counting down.
GCCCACACTCTCCAAGTCACATGACAACATTGTGAGGCTGCTCTCTGAGGAAAACTATGATGCTCTGGCAAGTTTGATAAAAAACAAAAAGAACGCTGACGGCTTTGAAGCCTTGAAGGAAAACTCGAGAATTCTCTGCAAAGAGATACAGGAAGTTTAACCTGAAGTAAAGGAAGCTAAATCAGTGAGTACTAACCACCAGAAGAAAATAGCTGAGCTAGAAGGTAAGGTCGACGAGATGGGTCGATACCACAGACGGTGGAACCTATGACTTTACGGCCTGCCAGAACAAGAAGAAGGAAATGTTCGGCAACGTGTGGCAGACGTCTGCCGTGCCATAGTCCCAGAGGCCCAGAGGCCGGAGAAGAGTTTCGCTTTCACACTGACGCAAGTCACCGAAGAGGGGAGGGTTCGATCCCTCATAACAAGGCTTACAGCCAGATCAACGAGGGAAATGGTATGGAAGCAGGCAAAGGCGTCGGAATTTCTCAAGAAACTAAGATTCGGAGAAGACCTTACCTCCAAAGACAAGGGGACACGCAGCAAGCTGTGGCCTCTGATAGAGAAGAGGGGAAGAATGAGTTCTTCATAGCAACCAAAGGCACCATTAATGGACGAGAGATCAAGTTGTAAGATCAAAATAATACTATACTGAATCCTAGTTTTAAGTTTGAAATTTTGATGTACTTATTCTAATTGTTAATGGTGTTCAAAAATCATTACTCGTTCTTTCACTCACATTTTCTAAAAGCAAAAGCTTTACATTCTGTTCACTAGTTTATTGCTTGTTTCGCTGTTTAATCATGTCGTTCTCCGATTGTTCATTCAATGTCGGGTGTTCGAGAGCAGGTGAAAAGAAAAGCAATATTCTTATTGTGTAGAAGTCTCCAGGTAGATTTTTATTTTTTTTACAAGAGACTCGTGCAGCAGAGTCAGACTTGAACTTTTGGAAAAATCAATGGGGAGACAATATATGGATGCAGCCACTCTGCTGGGGTAGCTGTATTGACAGGAGCATGTAAAGGGTAAAGGGAAAGTACTAAAAAACATTTGTCATGTTTTTGGAAGATGGGTCCTTTAAGTTATTGAAATAATAGATAACGTTTCTATTTTAGGAAACATTTATCGGTGTAACAATAGTCAAAGAAACAACACGTGTTTTTCCAGGAGCTGGAGAAGGAAATATCTATATTATTGAAAACCTTCATTAATGGTAAATTGATACTTGGAGGAGACTGGAACTCGATTAGTGACCCCTTAAAAGATTGCTTCCCTCCACGTTCTTTAACAATTTCTCATGGTGAGTTCAACTACTTGTGTTCCCATCTAAACTGTTGTGAGACTTGGAAGACTAGAAATCCTGATAAGACCCAATATACATGGAGCAGTGAAGATTTGTCAAAACAACAAAGGATTGATTTTTGGATTATTTCATAAAAATTTGAATACAAGATTAAAGAAACCAAAATTGAACCATCAATACTTACAGATCACAAACTTATATATCCTTAACAATTAAACTGGGCAAGGTACCAGATAGTTGTAAACATAACACAAGTTATTGGAAGTTAAACAATTCTCTACTAGAGGATACGTAAGTTTTTCAAAGAGAATGTAATTATGATACTTAATGATAAGTGGAGAAAAGCAAAGGCATACCAGTCTTATGGCAAATATTGGGAGTACACAAAATGTCAACCTAGGAATTTGACAATTAGAATGGGGAAACATTGCAAAAGAAAACATATTTAAACAAGATACTACAGTGAAAGGGATAATCTCTATTTGAAAAAGATCGATTATCTCGAGTAGATATAAACAGATTAACCACACTACAATTAGAATTAGACTATATATCAGAATTTAGCAAAGGGTGTCTTTGTTAGGTCAAGAAGGAAATGGTTTGAGCAAGGTGAAAATGATACCAAACATTTCCATAATTTAGGAAAAAAAAGGAATCACTCTATCAATAATTTGGCGACATTAAAGATTAATGGAAGGATTTCTGATGATCTGAAATACATCTCAAACAGATATTTTCTTAAAAAAAGTCTCTTACAACATTAATCTCTATCTAAAAGTCTTAACATCTCTGTGGACCAGAGGATTTTTGTGGTGGCCTCCTGGGAGATTTGTGAGTATCAGTGCTTTATGCTAACTCTACAAGTTTGTTAGCCCAGGATGAGGCATCCCTGGCCTCCATATATGAAAATGTTCTCCCACTTTGGCCTCATCTTTACCCAGCTGATATCTTCTCCCTGTCTGCCTTGAACTTGCTCTTTATGGCCTGTGTGGAATGTCTGAATCTTGGTCTGGATAGATGAGTGTTCAGTCTTGACCCTCCTCTTTTGTGATTAATGGCCTTTTAGGTGACAAATCTCCTCTGAAGCTCAGCAAGAGGGGGACAGCAATGTCTATGCAGACAATGGCTGCAATCAATGTTGCTGTTATTTATTTATTTTCTATTTTAAAACACAACTGTTTTCTTAGAGCCATGGTGTGGAAGAAAACATCCTCAACAGCTACTTTGGAGAGGCCTGAACTAATAACACCCCCTCTCCTCCATCAATCTTCCCCTTACCACTTCCTATGGGAGAGATTGACCTGTGATAGGACAGAGATAGGCCTTTTGAAGCGAGCCCGTTCAGGGCTTAACCCTGTGGGCGTGATGGCATACAATCATGGCTGCTGGAGGACCATGCTGAAGATCTGGCCCTTGTCCTCACTTACATTGTGAACATTTCCTACATGCATGGAACAGTTCCAGCTGCATGGAAGACTTTAAATGTGCGCCCCATACCCAAAACTTCAAACCAGCATGCCTGCCTCTGTAGGTCTAGCACCACAACTTCCCTTCTTAAAGTCACACATTCTTGGTTGGTGACTACAGAAGTGCAACAGTAAACAATAGTGAGGATGCTGCTTGCTGATAGGTCCAAGGCCTTTGATAGAGTGGACAATGTCCAGCTGCTGTAACATCTGGCCAACATAGAGGTGTGGCCTAGACTTTTAGCCTAGGTATACGGCGACAAGACTGGAAGAAGGCAGAAGGTGATGATAAATGGCACTTACAGTTCTTGGCCAGAAGTTATACGTATCTGGGGTCCCCCAAGGTGGTGTGGTCTCAGCATACCTTTTCACCCTACACATGTCCACTCGAAAGGCTTTCTTTTTTTCTTTGGCAACACATTGGACATTGCATATGCTGACAGCATAGGTCTGTCTTGGGCAATTCCCTTAATATAGTGACATAGTGACACTTCAATGGCAATGGAAGCCCAGCAGCTGGATAAATGGGCTGCATCAAACAACAAGCTGCTCAATGGAGAAAAATCAGTGGAACTGAGAATCTGCTTCTCCAGAAACCCACCACAACCTGCTCCTCTGTTTCTTGGGGAAGAGAAAGTCCCAGTTGTGACCACCACCAAGTACCTGGGGTTTCACCTGGACTCTAACCTCGGCAGGGACACTAACATTGAACAAGTAGTGAGGAAAGCCTCTAAACGGCTCCACTGTCTGACTGCTCTGGTCAGACATGGCCTATGCTGCAAGGACCTTGTTACCATACACTGCTGTGGTTAGGCCGTGTCTGGAGCATGGCAGCGTCCTACTGGTGGGGTGCAATAAAAGCCAGGCTGCACTGCAGGAGAGGGTGCAAAAAGGACCCCCAGAATCATCTCCAGAGGCTGTAACCCAACACCCCAACTCCCGTCTCTTCAGAGCAGGAGGGAACGGGCAGCCATTCAGCTGGTCAAAGACTTGAAACGCACAACACCCACTCCATGATTTGCTCCCACAGGCAAGAGCAGACAATACAAACAGACTATTTCCATTTCTAGTCCATTTTTATTTTAGTCATGTAAAATTTGCTTCTATTCATTTGTTAACTGTGAGCATGAACACTAATAAATTCAAACTCACCCTGTCACCGTCAGCCTCGCCATCTCTTTTACCCTCTCACTCTCTCTTAGTTCCTCCATTATCTCTTTGTGCCTCTCTCCTCTCGCTACCATCATCTCGGCAGGTTTTTATTCCCGTCTTTCCTCCTGTTTGCTTGAGTGATTGAAAGTGTAAAAATCACAAGTATCTCGTGACACGAACAGATCCGGTCTAACACGTGGCAGCCATTACATTACCATGGCCATTGAGACCGCAATACATAACAACCTGATCCTAACACCCTCTCCAGGGATTACTTGATAAAATGACATTTGCATTTCTTAACCTTTGTTACACTTTTCGTTTCCTGTACTTTATGTCTGTATCTTAAGTACATTTGGTGGCAGCTCTGATTTTAATAAACTTGATGAGAGTGGAATGGCATGTGTGTTTCTGTCAATGCACGTAGATGTGTGTGTGTGTGTTTACATATGTGTGCAATGAGGACGTTAAATGGGTATTTGAGCAAAAATGAGGAAATAGGGAGTAAACACACACACACACACACACACACACACACACACACACACACACACACACACACACACACACACACACACACACTCAGACAAACATCTCATGGCAGCGTAAAGGTCAGATCCCCGAGAAGATTAGTTCTCCCATACAGAATAATAAATGCAATCATCTTCTCTGTGATGGAGGTACGTCGGCTGGGTCGTGTCATGGGTTAAGCAAACAACACGAGCTGATTGGTCCGAGACAAGTGTGAAGTGCCATCATGATTGTCATGTGAGACAAATGGCCAGTTCACACTTCTGCATCCTGGACATGTGAATGGGCGTGGCTGGGTCACACAGTCCACAGTGGCCTTCTGAGTAAGTTCAGATCCTCGCCATTTCATTCAAAGACAGAAATGGGTGCCGGGTGCCATTTAGCAAAACGTTATATGTGTGTGTGTGTGTGTGTGTGTGTGTGTGTGTGTGTGTGTGTGTGTATATATATATATATATGTATATATATCAACATGGATACAGGAAAAAAGATGGTAATGCATAGCAGGACAGGCCTGTTTGGTGCGTCTGGCACTCATCAGCTGCTGATGTTTTATTCACAAAGAATAACACAGTTACATTGCCCAGCATCACGCCCCTAATGTCGGTTGGACAGCGACCAATCAGATGAGGAAACATTCAAACTATAACAGCCAATGGGGTAGGTACTTATGATGCACAGCAGCCAATGGAGGGGTAGAAAACATTACAACCAATGGGACTGGGGCTTGTTTTGAAAAGCATTTAGGGGCCAGGGCGCTGTTGAAGTGGCCTACATTAGAAATCTAACAAGGTAACTTATGTGGATTATATATTGGGGTGGTGTTGGGGCACAATGGGAGGACAGGCAGTTAAAATATTGTAACAAATTAAAAAAAAACCTCTAATAAATGTCATATGTGTATCTAATGGGAGGGGGGTAATAAAGACGTTTGACTTATAGTAACAAAGGAGATATTTTTCGGTGTCTACAGCTGGTGGCCAATTCGTTTCTATTATTCAAGGTGGACATCTCAGGTCTGCAAATAATAAAATACTTTTCTGCCCAGCACAGGTTGCGTCTTTTACCCCTAACTGAATGTGCACTACTCGTTGCCAGGATTTTCCATGAGACAGAATAACTGATATTCTTGTCCACCAATGACCAAATGTGGCGGCTTAAGGCCGCTGCATGTCTTGCATGCTCATGTCTGAAGCTACTTATATGGGCGTTAAACCTCATTTTAAAAGGGTCCTCTGTTAATCCCACGTAAGTGTCCACATTGCAGTTGTCTTCTCCTGTCACTGATGCCTGGTAGATGACTCCCTCTATCTAGCATTTTCCTTCTAGAGGACACGATGTCTTAACACGGCAGTTGCAGTTGGAGGTGCTTGGTTGTGGTGAGGGGGTGTTTGTCTTGGCCATGATGCTTGTGTTGTGGGATGAAATAACCTGCTGAACATCTGGCATGCAGCTGTAGCTCATTTAAGCCGCCACATTTGGTCATTGGTGGACAAGAATGTCAGTTATTCTGTCTCATGGAAAATCCTGGCAACGAGTAGTGCACATTCAGTTAGGGGTAAAAGACGTAACCTGTGCTGGGCAGAAAAGTATTTTATTATTTGCAGACCTGAGATGTCCACCTTGAATAGTAGAAACGAATTGGCCACCAGCTGTAGACACCGAAAAATATCTCCTTTGTAACTATAAGTCAAATGTCTTTATTACCCCCCCACCACCACCATTAGATGATACACATATGACATTTATTAGAGGTTTTTTTTTAATTTGTTACAATATTTTAACTGCCTGTCCTCCCAACTGTACTCCAACACCACCCCAATATATAATCCACATAAGTTACCTTGTTAGATTTCTAATGTAGGCCACTTCAACAGCACCCTGGCCCCTAAATGCTTTTCAAAACAAGCCCCAGTCCCATTGGTTGTAATGTTTTCTACCCCTCCATTGGTTGCTGTGCATCATAAGTACCTACCCCATTGGCTGTTATAGTTTGAATGTTTCCCCATCTGATTGGTCGCTGTCCAACCGACATTAGGGGCGTGATGCTGGGCAACGTAACTGTGTTATTCTTTGTGAATAAAACATCAGCAGCTGATGAGTGCCAGACGCACCAAACAGGCCTGTACTGCTATGCATTAACATCTTTTTTCCTGTATCTGTGTTGATATATATATAGTATATAGTGGTGCTTGAAAGTTTGTGAACCCTCTAGATTTTCTATATTTCTGCATAAATATGGCCTAAAACATCATCAGATTTTCACACAAGTCCTAAAAGTAGATAAAATGAACCAAATTAAACAAACGAGAAAAAAATATTATACTTGGTCATTTATTTATTCAGGAAAATGATCCAATGTTACATATCTGTGAGTGGCAAAAGCATGTGAACCTCTAGGGTTAGCAGTTAATTTGAAGGTGAAATTAGAGTCAGGTGTTTTCAACCAATGGGATGACAGTCAGGTGTGAGGGGGGCCCTGTTTTAGTTAAAGAACAGAGATCTATCAAAGTCTGATCTTCACAACACAATGTTTGAGGAAATGCATCATGGCAAGAACAAAGGAGATTTCTGAGGACCTCAGAAAAAGCGTTGTTGATTCTCATCAGGCTGGAAAAGGTTACAAAAACATCTCTAAAGAGTTTGGACTTCACCAATCCACAGTCAAACAGATTGTGTACAAATGGAGGAAATTCAAGACCATTGTTACCCCAGGAGTTGTCGACCATCAAACATCACTCCAAGAGCAAGGCGTGTAATAGTCGGCCAGGTCACAAAGGAGCCCAGAGTAACTTCTAAGCAACTAAAGGCCTTTGTCACATGGGCTAGTGTTAATGTTCATGAGTCCACCATCAGGAGGACACTGAACAACAATGGTGTGCATGGCAGGGTTGTAAGGAGAAAGCCACTGCTCTCCAAAAAGAACATTAATGCTCATCTGCAGTTTGCTAAAGATCACGTGGACAAGCCAGAAGGCTATTGGGGAAATGTTTTGTAGACGGATGGACCAAATTAGATCTTTTTGGTTTATATGAGAAGCGTTATGTTTGGAGAAAGGAAAACACTGCATTCCAGCATAAGAACCTTATCCCATCTGTTAAACATGGTGGTGGTAGTGTCATGGGTTGGGCCTGTTTTGCTGCATCTGGGCCAGGACGGCTTGCCATTATTGATGGAACAATGAATTCTGAATTATACCAGCGAATTCTTTTTTATGATTAATAGTTTTTTATTTTTTCGCAATAACAAAACATATATATATATATATATATATATATAAACACAAGTATTTCAATTACAAATAACATGGACATTAAATCAGAATGCAATAGAAACGAAACAAGCACAACCAGACCAAAAATAAATAAAAGATAGGAGAGGCATCCTGAAATAAGGAAAGAAAAAAAAAACAAGAGGAAAAAACAAACAAACAAACAAAAGAAGAAAAAACATGACTGTGATGCGTAGAGTGCTTAAAAGTTTGCAGCATTGCTTGTCGACAGGTATTCTAACCAAATGTGTCTCAGGTATTTCCATTACATGTGATATGTTACTGTTATTTTTACGAGCTGGAAATGCCATTAAACGCTCAATATATAAGAATGGTACTGCCCCCATTTCAAGTGATATTCCTCCACCTTATGAAGCAGCCTATATGATAACTGTTCTAGGGCAGCCAGCTGACCAAGAGAAGTGTACCACAAAGATGGCGCTGGTGCAGAGGAGGCTTTCCATTCTTTGACCACGAGTTTCCGTCCTAACATAAGGGCAGTCTGGATCCAGTCAGCAAGCGGTGGAGTCAAATCACTTAATGCAGAGGGGTCACCCAAAATAAACAGACTGGAAGAGAAAGGGATGTCTAAGCTGGTAATTTTTTTTAAATCTTTATGTATAGCAGACCAGAACTCCTGTATTTTTGGGCAACTCCAAAGCATGTGTACTAAAGTACCATCTTTGTCAAGACACCTCCAGCACTCTGAGCTGTCCACCAAACCCACTCTACACAGCCTGGATGGCGTCCAGTAGACTCTGTTTATAATTTTGAATTGAATCAGCCTTGTTCGCAGTTCCCTTGACATTTTTTCCCATTCCTAAGTATTCTTCCCCATTGTGCCTCTGAAAATGAAACCTTTACATCAGTTTCCCATGTCAATTTTAGGGTCAATATATTGGAATCTGAGGCTGTAAGGATCATAGAGTAGTAGACAGAAGCATCATGACCACGTCCAAAGATCTTAAGGACTCTTTCTAGACTGTCACCACTAGATGGGGCTATGGACGGCGAGCCGAGAATTTGTACCAGCAGGTGTCTTAACTGCAAATACTCCCAAAATTGAGTGTGTGGTAAGTCGAATTCCTGCAAAAGTGACTCAAAGGATTTTAATGTTTCTCCCTGATACAGGTCGCCTAGGACTGCGAGGACTGTGATACCTTTCTGAAACCATGACTTCTAGAGGAAGGGTGATTTATCTATACAGAGCTTGGGATTTAGCCAGATCCCGGCGGACCGATGAAGAAAGGGATCAAATTTAAGGATCTGAGCTATTCTCTTAACCCACTGAATATGGGACAAAATAGGATGTGACCGACACTGTGGGGCTAGTTTGGCTGTGATATAGTTCATGGGTGTAAGAGGAGTGCAAATGTGCTCTCAAGATGGAGGAGCCACGGGGGAGCTCTCTTCGGGGGCAAGGACCACCGTGCCATATGCGTAAGAGTGAAAGCGTAATGGTAAAATAACAGGTTAGGCACCGCAATGCCTCCTCTGTCCACTGGCCTCTGCAGTTTTTGCAGGCTCATTCTTGGGCGTTTATTGTTCCATACGAATATATTACAAAGTTGATCAAATTGTTTAAAGTACTGTAGTGGGATTCGGATTGTGAGGGCCTGCAGTAGGTAGTTGAATTTCGGAGCACAATTCATTTTAAGGATGTTTGTGTTGTGGTTACACCGCCCCGAGCTGCCTCCCTGGCACGTTCAAGCCACTCCCCCAGCTCGGACGTGCCGGAAACATCCGAGCGCTCGGCTCGCGCTCTGAGGAGAAGAGCGCTGCACTGCACCAGGTGTTTGCCATCATCCATCAGGCGCACCTGCGGCAATCAGGCAGCCCTCTACAAGAAGTCTCCCAGAACACCACTCCGTGCTTCGACGTACTGAACCCTGCGGTAAAGCTCTGACAAGCCCTCCAGCGGCGTTCCTTGCCCTCTTGCATTCTGTTTATTCCCCAGTGTCTAATATTCGCGTCTCTCTGTTTCCTCCCAAGACTCTCCCTCCCCGACTTCCACGGCTCCCCGCGTCTCCTTCGTCCCCAGCGACCGTCACGTTTTTTTCCCCGGCCCTCTCCGGCGATCTCCCCCCGTGTCCCTCTACCTGGACCCTTCCTTTCGGACTCGACTTCCCGGATCTCGGACCCGGACTTCCTCAGACAACCCCTTTTGGATCACGGACTGGACTTTCTTGCCAGGTGCACGCACATTATTCAACACCTCCTGGTCATTTACATACCGCACCACACATAGGCTAAGAACACTCACACATAGTTATACACGCAAACCACGGGATACCACACATAGTTTATTCACACATCCCACTAACAGAACGTTTTGGCACCATACATTCCCCCCACTCTATTCCATTTATTATTTGGTGGCAGTATTTGTTATCTCCCCTCCTTGTTATTCCCCTCCCCCAATAAAACCGCCTTTTTGGATTTTGAACTGTCATCCTGTCTGTCTGCCTTGGGTTTCGCCACACGGGTCGGGTTCTGGTGCGCGAGCATAACAGTTTGCCTTGCCCTACATAGAGAGATACAATGGAGACCAACGCTTTATATAGGGGGTCAACGTTTTATTTTAATCAAGCCAGACAGTAGAGTGGGGAACGTTGTTCCAAAGTAATTGATGGCTTTCTTAGGCCAAGCAAAAGTGCCTGATTGGAAGAGGTTTTTGGGGCAATATGGCTTAAGAGGGCGTTGAACACCGATGAACACTGTCTGTCTTGAATGCCCTTATGCTGACGTCACTGTGCAGAGGGGGGCGGGTGATTAGTCTACAGGTGCTGCTAATTATGCTTTTCAATAAATAAACGGCCGGTTGCCCTTGTTTAGAATTCCGGTGAGACCAGAGATCCGATGGCTACCGTGTATCAGTTTGTCCCCGTTAATAGTGCTTTCTGCTAGCTATATGTTACCTACACAGTCCTGATGGCAGCTGCAACAGGTTATGGGCCAAGGAGGGACGTGGGAACCCGTTGGAGCAGATTGTTTTTTTTTGACGGGGACGAAAAGAAATATGAGTTGTGGGAAACGAAGTTTCTGGGACATTTGCGCCTTCAAGGCTTGAAGGACTGCATCCTTTACGAGCCCGACACAACTCACGCGGATTATGACGAGGAGAGCGAGCAGAGCAGAAATGAGGAAGCGTTCGCTGAATTGATCCAATTTTTTGATGACACTAGTCTCTCTCTGATCATGAGGGAAGCGGCAGATGATGGCCGAAAGGCATTAAAATTGCTCCGAGAACACTACGCAGGTAAAGGAAAGCCTCGTGTGATAAGCTTGTACGTCGAATTAACCACGCTGCAGAAGGCAGCAAACGAGACTGTTGCTGACTATGTCATCAGAGCCGAAACGGCGATAACAGTACTTAGAAACGCAGGCGAGATTCTGAGCGACGGGCTGCTAATCGCTATGCTATTGAAAGGACTTCCCGAGTCGTTTAAGCCATTTGCTGTTCATATCACCACCCAAGCTGATGACAACATGACTTTTTCCGAGTTCCGAGCTAAGTTGAGAAGCTTTGAGAACACTGAGAAGCTGAACACGCAACCTGATAACGGAGTGATGAAGGTGACTGCTATTCCCGGGGCGGGCGGGAGAGCGAACGTTACCTGTTTTTCCTGCGGGGAGAGGGGTCACATTGCCCGGGCCTGTCAGCAAAACGACCAGGGGGCCAGCGGCCCAGGCAGTGGTGCACTCTCTGCAGGCGCACAACACACAGCGACGCCGCATGCAGACGGAGGAGGAGGGATGACGTGAAGCACGCCACCATACTTACCGCCGACGAAGAGGAGCACGAGTTCGCATTCCGGGTCAGCGACGGACAGCGGGAGGGCTCCGAAGGTGGCCTGATGGTGGACACAGGAGCGACATCCCACATCATCACCGACCAACGCAAGTTTAAGAGCTTCGACTCAACGTTCCAGCCAGCGAAACACACCCTGGAGCTGGCTGACGGGACCAGGACAACTGGTGTTGCCACGAGAAGAGGAGACGCGGAGGTGATTCTGGAAGACACCAACGGCCGACGGGTGAAAGCGACGTTGAGGGGAGCGCTGCTCATTCCCTCCTACCCACAGGACATCTTCTCCGTGAAGACAGCGACTGCAAATGGTGCCTCAGTGACCTTTCAACAAGGCAGAGACCGGCTCGTCCATAAGGACGGTACCAGGTTCAACAAGGCAGAGACCAGCTCGTCCATAAGGACGGTACCAGGTTCGACATCAGCGAGCGCAACAGGCTCTACTACCTGAACGTCTACGACAATGGTGAGCATGAACTCGAGAATGATGAAAATGATGAATGTCATGCATGCTATGATGTACAGACTTGGCACGAAATCCTTGGTCACTGCAATTATGGTGATGTGTTAAAATTGGAAAGTGTCACTAAGGGAATGAGTGTTAAAGGCAAAACTGAGTGTAACTTGGTGCCATGTGAAATATGCATTCAAGGTAAATTTGCCCAAAGCAGAAATAGAGAGGCAGATGTAAAAGCTAAAGTCGCACTTGAACTGGTGCACACAGATTTAGCTGGCCCTATAAAGCCAACAACCAAAGATGGATTCAAGTACATTTTGAGATTCACTGATGATTATTCAGGAGCAATATTTACTTATTTTTTGAAATCCAAGAGCGACACGGTGAAGGGCAGAGAAAAGTTCTTTGCTGACGTTGCACCTTATGGCAAAGTCAAATGTATCAGATCGGATAATGGTACAGAATTTATGTCGAGAGATTTTCAGTCACTGCTTAGCAAAAATGTCATTAGACACGAGACCTCGGCCCCTTACTCGCCTCATCAAAATGGGACATCCGAGAGAAGCTGGAGAACATTGCTTGAAATGTCTAGATGTATGTTGCTTGAGAGTGGCCTACCGAAAGAACTGTGGACATATGCAATTCAGACTGCTGCGGTTATCCGTAACAGATGTTATAATGGGCGTGTAGGGCAGACTCCATACTACATGTTGACCGGGAAGAAGCTTGATCTTTCCAAAATGTATATTTTTGGCTCTGCGTGCTATGCATACAAACAAAATAAGAAAAAGCTTGATCCCTGATGTGAAAAGGGTATTTTTGTTGGTTATGACAAGAACAGTCCTGCATACTTGGTATACTATCCAGACACAGGGAAAGCGTTTAAGAACAGGTTGGTGAAGTTCATTACAAAGAGCGCTACTGAATGTCAGACTCAGACAGACCAGGAAACCAGTGAATGTGTTCTGCCTAGAGAGGGCGCTAAGACCCAACCACAAATCGAGATGACGAGTCAGAGTACACAAGATGTAGAGCAATGTGAGTCAGACACCAACATGAGTGGGGAAGGTAGTCGTCCAAGGAGAGACCGGAGACCTCCCCCGTATCTAGATGATTATGAGTGTGATGACCAGGTTTTAACCAGCATTGACTACTGTTACAGGGTTATTTGTGATGTACCCCAGACCCTGAAACAAGCCCTAGGCTCACCAGAGTCCTCACTATGGGCTAAAGCTATGCAGAATGAGATGAGTTCCCTGAGGGAAAATGACACCTTTACCCTAACAACATTGCCAGAAGGTAAACATGCAGTGGGGGGCAGATGGGTTTACAGCGTTAAGGAAAACCCAGTTGAAACCACATATAAAGCAAGATATGTAGCTAAAGGCTATAGTCAAATTGAAGGGATAGACTATAGTGAGACCTTTTCCCCAACCGCTGATATGACCTCTGTACGCAGTTTAATGCAGGTTGCTGCACAATATGGTTTGGAGCTGCACCAAATGGATGTAAAAACTGCATATTTACGCTACCGTTCAAAAGTTTGGGATCACCCAAACAATTTCGTGTTTTCCATGAAAAGTCACACTTATTCACCACCATATGTTGTGAAATGAATAGAAAATAGAGTCAAGACATTGACAAGGTTAGAAATAATGATTTGTATTTGAAATAAGATTTTTTTTACATCAAACTTTGCTTTCGTCAAAGAATCCTCCTTTTGCAGCAATTACAGCATTGCAGACCTTTGGCATTCTAGCTGTTAATTTGTTGAGGTAATCTGGAGAAATTGCACCCCACGCTTCCAGAAGCAGCTCCCACAAGTTGGATTGGTTGGATGGGCACTTCTTTGAGCAGATTGAGTTTCTGGAGCATCACATTTGTGGGGTCAATTAAACGCTCAAAATGGCCAGAAAAAGAGAACTTTCATCTGAAACTCGACAGTCTATTCTTGTTCTTAGAAATGAAGGCTATTCCATGCGAGAAATTGCTAAGAAATTGAAGATTTCCTACACCGGTGTGTACTACTCCCTTCAGAGGACAGCACAAACAGGCTCTAACCAGAGTAGAAAAAGAAGTGGGAGGCCGCGTTGCACAACTGAGCAAGAAGATAAGTACATTAGAGTCTCTAGTTTGAGAAACAGACGCCTCACAGGTCCCCAACTGGCATCTTCATTAAATAGTACCTGTTAGAGCCTGTTTGTGCTGTCCTCTGAAGGGAGTAGTACACACCGGTGTAGGAAATCTTCAATTTCTTAGCAATTTCTCGCATGGAATAGCCTTCATTTCTAAGAACAAGAATAGACTGTCGAGTTTCAGATGAAAGTTCTCTTTTTCTGGCCATTTTGAGCGTTTAATTGACCCCACAAATGTGATGCTCCAGAAACTCAATCTGCTCAAAGAAGTGCCCATCCAACCAATCCAACTTGTGGGAGCTGCTTCTGGAAGCGTGGGGTGCAATTTCTCCAGATTACCTCAACAAATTAACAGCTAGAATGCCAAAGGTCTGCAATGCTGTAATTGCTGCAAATGGAGGATTCTTTGACGAAAGCAAAGTTTGATGTAAAAAAAATCTTATTTCAAATACAAATCATTATTTCTAACCTTGTCAATGTCTTGACTCTATTTTCTATTCATTTCACAACATATGGTGGTGAATAAGTGTGACTTTTCATGGAAAACACAAAATTGTTTGGGTGATCCCAAACTTTTGAACGGTAGTGTACATGCTCCCATTGACTGTGAGCTATACATGGAACAGCCAGAGGGTTTTGAGGTTAAGTCTCAAACTGGTGAGAGACTAGTCTGTAGGCTCAACAAGTCACTCTATGGCCTGAAACAGTCAGGACGAAACTGGAATAAAATGCTGCATGATTTCCTTTGCCAAAATGGTTTTGTTCAGAACCCAGCTGACCACTGTGATTACAGCAAACAAACTGGGAGTGAGAGAATCATTTTGATTGTCTGGGTCGATGATCTTCTTGTTGCAGCGAAGTGACAGTTAAACCCTCAGGAATGTGAAAGAGCTATTGGGAGACCAATTCAAGATGAAAGAGCTTGGTAAACTAAAACATTTCCTTGGTATTGACTTTACACAGGGAGATGGTGAAATAAAGGTGAACCAAAAGAGGTACATCACAAAAATCCTGGAGAGGTTTGACATGACTCACTGCAGACCAAGATCGACCCCATGTGAGAACAAACTGAAATTTGATGATGAAGGTAACCCTGTTGATTCGAGGAGGTACCGAGAAATGGTTGGCAGTTTGATCTATGTAATGACAAGTACTAGACCAGACCTTAGCTTCATTGTAAGTAAACTGTCACAACACCTGTCTGACCCAAGAGAGCAGCATTGGGTAGTTGCAAAGCAGATATTTGAAGGGAACTGTTAACCATGAATTGTGTTACAAGAGAAGTGATGTGAACCTTAACCTTATTGCATTCAGTGATGCTGACTGGGCTGCAGACCAGAATGACAGAAGAAGTATTACTGGTTATTGTTTTTGCCTCTCTGAAATGGGTCCTGTTATCTCTTGGAAGTCTAAGAAACAACCCACTGTTGCTTTATCCACATGTGAAGCCGAGTACATGGCTTTGGCGGCTACTACACAGGAGAGTATGTATCTTGTTCAACTGTTGAATGGGATGGATATGGGGTGTGATTATACACCAGTGACTATCCATGAGGATAACCAGGGTGCAATTGCTCTGTCCAAGAATCCTGTATGTCGTCAAAGGTGTAAACATGTTGACATCAAATATCATTTTGTTCGGTCTGCACTTAGTGATGGAAGGATAACTATTGAGTATTGCCCCACATCAGACATGGTTGCAGATATTTTGACTAAACCTGTAACTAAAGCTCTGCTTGACAAGTTTGTTTCTTTTGTTTTTGGTATGTAAGATGTTTTTGTTTTCTTTGCTAGATGTACCTGACAACTGCATACTGTAATCAGCCTAAGAGCAAGTGGGGGTGTTGAACACCGATGAACACTGTCTGTCTTGAATGCCCTTATGCTGACGTCACTGTGCAGAGGGGGGCGGGTGATTACTCTACAGGTGCTACTAATTATGCTTTTCAATAAATAAACGGCCGGTTGCCCTTGTTTGGCATTCTAGTGAGACCAGAGATCCGATGGCTACCGTGTATCAGTTTGTCCCCGTTAATAGTGCTTTCTGCTAGCTATATGTTACCTACACAGTCCTGACGGCAGCTGCAACAGAGGGAGAGCCTCAGACTTTGTCCAGTTCACTTTATAACTTGAAATGGACGAGAACTTGTCAATAATTTTAAATAGGGAGGAAAGAGAGCGTTCAGGATCGGATATAAACAAAAGAATGTCATCTGCGTACAACATATACCAGCAAATGAAGGAAAATGTCAGGACATCTGTCCGTGAACTGAATCTCAAGAGAACGGGGGTCATGCAGCAAGGCAACGACCCTAAGCACACAAGTCGTTCTACCAAAGAATGGCTAAAGAAGAATAAAGTTAATGTTTTGGAATGGCCAAGTCAAAGTCCTGACCTTAATCCAATCTAAATGTTGTGGAAAGACCTGAAGCGAGCAGTTCATGTGAGGAAACCCACCAACATCCCAAAGTTGAAGCTGTCCTGTATGGAGGAAAGAGCTAAAATTCCTACAAGCCCATGTTCAAGACTGATCAACAGTTACCAAAAACGTTTAGTTGCAGTTATTGCTGCATCGGGGGGTGTCACACCAGGTACTGAAAGCTAAGGTTGTGACCTTTGCCACTCACAGATATGTAATATTGGATCATTTTCCTCGATAAATAAATGACCAAGTATAATAGTTTTGTCTCGTTTGTTTAATTGGGTTCTCTTTATCTACTTTCAGGACTTGTGTGAAAATCTGATGATGTTTTAGGTCATATTTATGCAGAAATGTAGAAAATTCTAAAGGGTTCACAAACGTTCAAGCACCACTGTGTGTGTAATAGCACTGTCCCGGCACTTAAACAATGAAATTTGCTGGTAACATTTTATTTTTTATACAACAATCAATTAGACTATCAGCCACAACAAGCCTCTGCTTCCGGTGTGGGAAGATGGCGGCGCGAATTCACGTTTCCAGCGGCCTCACCCAGTACCCTCTATGCAGTGTCTTTGCCCACATCTGCGTCTTAGGTTTGTGTCTTCGTGTGATGACTGGGAGATCTGGCGCTGGATCGGCTGGCAGAGCTTGGTCTGCCGCGTCCTGTGGGCCCAGGGACCACGGCCCTGCCTGGCGCTGTGTCGGAAGAGGAAGCACCGAGGGCGGTTTGACAGGACGCGGAAACGAGGCAGGCTAAGCTAACCGCTAGCCCATGCAGACCGGCAGTTCCCACAGTCATCCTGGCTGGCATTCGCTCTGCTGGACAGTGAATGTGTTTGTTTAGTTTAGACATCTGTGTTGGTTTGGATGTATGTGTTAGTTAGAATATATGTGTTCTTGTAGTTTTTGGATGTGTTTGTGTCTTTGTGTTGCACTGCTGTGGGCTGAGGAGAACGATGTTTCATGAAATGACGAAGTGTTTCTGACTCTGAGCATGTTTCACACCCCTGGCCTTGATGAAGGCAGCGGTGCCTTCGAAATGATGATCTGTATAAATGCTATGTCTTGTTGCTGTAACAAAGGGATTCACTTAAAATTTTTTTTAAAAATCCACCCATCTTCCAAACCACTTTATCCTGCTCCCAGGGTCACGGGGATGCTGGAGCCTATCCCAGCATTCATTGGGGGGCAGGCGGGGAGACACCCTGGACAGAACGCCAGTCCGTCACAGGGCCCCCACACACATTCACAACTAGGGACAACTTAGTACAGCTGAGTCGCCTGACCTACATGTCTTTGGACTGTGGGAGGAAACCCACACAGACACGGGGAAAACATGCAAACTCCACACAGAGTACAACCCCCCAGGGTTGGACTAACCCGGGGCTCAAACCCAGGAGCTTCTTGCTGTGAGGCTGCCGTGCTAACCACTGCGCCCCCGTGCTGCTGTAACAAAGCGATTCACTAAAATATAAACATGTTTTACATGAATGGATTGCCAACTATGATACGTTTTCACACTGTCTTTATGAGCTTCACTCTGGTGTTTCTGGTTGTACAGACAAAGTGCATCTCTCATATGCAGAAAGTCCACACGGGACTGAGTGTGAAGCCCCAGTCAGGACCTCTAGTGGCCTTAAGTCCGATATGATCAAAGTGGTGAACAGAACAAATGAATCCACCAACAGGTAGACCAACACTTCCATCCTTAGAGCTAAACATATCCCTCATATGCTCCAAAGTGCAGTCCACAATGTGTCCAACATGGAAAAAGGTGTCCACTAGTCAGCGGAAAAAACGACCTATTGTACCTTGAACCATCTCCCTCCTCCATTAGCTTCATGCGTGTTCTTACTGGGGTGTATAGATAGAGTAACCACCCACTGCCCCACCGTATACTGTACCCGAAGTATCCCCAAAGTGTACTGGAGATAAATGCACTTGCCTCCTGGATGAATGTCACTTGTGCTGTGCTTGAAGGAGTCATGGAGGTGAGTGATGGCCGTGAGGGTAAGGGAGGGCTGCCAAAATGGATGACGTGTGGTGCTCAGGCTTCCTCTCTTTTGTTCCTTAATAATAAAAGGATTCTGCACCACCACCACCACCACCCTCCCATACACACAACTCCCTTGCAACAGCTGATGGATTTCAGCATTTTCTTCCTTGGCTGGAGGAGACGAAGAAAGACGAGAGAGGGGAAGGAAAGTAAGAATGTGTTTGGAGGATATGTTCCTTTGTACGGGGGCTGTCTTGCAAATGACAGAGCTCTCGCATAAACTTCAGAAACCCACAGTTCCTCTTGTCTTACTCACTCCCCCGTTCCCTTTCCTTTTTCCACCCCCCACATGCTTGCCCCCTCATTCCCCTTCCTCCTCTTCTCTTTCTTTTGTCTCTTGTTCTTCCATCCAGCTCGCTGATGGTTTACTCTGGTCCTCGGGCCCCAATAAATGTCATACGAGCATCATTCAATCTGACCGCCGGACAATCTGAAAGCCAGACAACTCAGAGATCCATCCATCTCACCTTAGGCCCCCACCTTTATTTTACACACACTCTCTCTCTCTCTCTCTCTCTCTCTCTCTCTCTCTCTCTCTCTCTCTCTCTCTCTCTCTCTCTCTCTCTCTCTCTCTCTCTCTCTCTCTCTCTCTCCTATGTTCCTTCCACCGCTCCATTTTTCATCTCTTGATTATGCTGTTGATGACTCTCTCCAGGTCTTCCTCTCTCGAGTAGGATTGACCATTTTCCTGTGCGGGCTTCTTTCGTTGCTGGTTCATCGTGGCCAACATTTCAAGATTAAATAGACGCTTGTTTTTAAGCTGTAGCCACTGACTCCCGTTTTGAGGCGAAAAAAGGGTGTAGATCAAGACGACGGGTGATGGTGCTGTGTATGAGTGTGTTGGTGGGGGTGGGGGATTGAAGGCTGGCTAGCATGGACAGATCTGTCTCCACACAAATGTGTGCTAGTGCTTTGCCAGTGCTGGCAGAGCCCATCATCATTATGGAACAGGTGAACAAACGTTCAAGGTTGTTTGTATTTCTTATATTGATCAGTATCGTCGGGGGGGGGGGGGGTTGTACGGTACTACGGTACTGGGGATAAATGTTAATTTGGATCATTTTGAGCCGGTAATATGGATCAATTGCCTCAAAAGTAAACTCCATCCAAAATAATTGACAATGTGTTTAAAATACGCAATAAGATTTTTACAAATCAACTCTATTTAATATCCAGTGTCCAGGAAGTAATATACTGTACAATATACTGTAACGACCACAGATAAGTAGACTTGCTAGCCCCTACCGGGTCGGACCCTTTAGCCCACCGGTTAACCATATTATATATATTAATATACAAATATATCAATATACAAAACAACTTGTCTACTGATGTGTTAAATGTCCATCTATCCATCATCCAAACCACTTATCATGCTGCCAGAGTTGCGGGTATGCTGGAGCCTATCCTAGCAGTCACTGGGCGACAGGCGGGACAGACCACCAGGCCATCACAGGGCGTGTTAAACGTCACTTTCTTTTATTTATTTATTCATTTATTTACCCCCCCCCCAATCTTACCTGGCTAATTACCCCACTCTTCCGAGCCATCCCAGTCTCTGGTCCACCCCCTCGGCCGATCCGGGGAGGGCTGCAGACTACCACATGTTCTCCTCCGATACATGTGGAGTCACCAGCCGCTTCTTTTCACCTAACAGTGAGAAGTTTCACCAGGGGGACGTAGCGCGTGGGAGGATCGCACGATTGCTCCCAGTCCCCCCCCGAACAGGCGCCCCGTCAGACCAGAGGAGGCGCTAGTGCAGCGACCAGGACACGTACACATCCGGCTTCCCACCAGCAGACACGGCCAATTGTGTCTGTAGGGACGCCTGACCAAGCCGGAGATAACACAGGGATTCGAACCGGCGATCCCCGTGTTGGTAGGCAACGGAATAGACCGCTACGCTACCCGGACGCCCCTTAAATGTCACTTTAAGGAAGATAGGCTATTGAAACTTTATTGCATGCTGCAAAAAAAAAAAGATTGTTAAAAATCAGTCAAAATTCAATAGCCTTGAGCAATACTTAGCAAGTGCCTATTATGGTGGTCCATGCAGGCGTAGCGAGCCATTACACAAAGCAGGGCCTCCGCTGTGGGGAAATCTGTAGAAATGCTCATTTGCTGTGATATCTTCTGGGCAGATTACTTTGTGTTTGAGAGAAATCACCCCAAAGATCAACATATTTAAGTAGGTTTTGTTTGCTTGCTCTCCATTTGTGCTTGTTTGTTTCGAAAAACACTTGTTAGAAAGGTCTAAGGCCGAATCCCGCCGGCCAGCTCCCTCATGTGCCGAGTCACCTTAACCCGTCGCTCCATGTCTCTGTGCTCCTCGTTTTCTCCATATGTCAGCCTCTCTCCAGCCTCTTGACAGAAGCTGAACATGTTGGACGAGCCCTGGTTCCTGCTGTGACAGACATTTATGAGTGATTAATGGGCAAACCAAAGCTGGGTGTGGGCAATGAGAGGTCGAAGTGACATCAAAATCCGATCAAATTAGTCAGACCAATTAATCTCTGACTGATGACGCCTCCATCCGTACGCCTTTCCTGATAGGATATCAAGCTTCCTGTTTTCCCATCCCGTCATGGCGGACAGGCACATTTGACTAATGCAACGTGTTGATGTTTGGACATGCAAAGAACAAAAATCAACCTGCAACTCTGATCATGTTAATTTTGGTGTTAGTAAAGTCTGGACACGCTGTCATGATTGAACAAGCTGTTACTCTAAAGAATGGTGGAATAATATTAAAAAGTCCTTATATCTTTCCAACGTGTGCACATGGACCGCGGCGGCACGAGATCAATGGTGGAGATAAGCCTCGTGGCTCTTCTGTCTTGGATTTTGATTATAGCAGTTTATATCCATTTATGGACAATCTAAAGTTGAAGAAGCATTAATGATTGCATTTGTAAACCAATATATGACCCATGTCTGATGGCATTTTCTTGCACAAGCTTTCAAATGTTGAATGTCCTGGTTACTTCGATCCAAGAGATCCCTTTCAAATCAAAAATAGTGCTGTAGCGTCACCATCTTCCCCGTCGGCAAACCTGGGTTTTACCTTGTGATGCATTTGTATCTGTCGGTAAAGCTCTTCAACAATCTTGCTCTGCTGTATTTGCTTATTAGTGTAACTTACAAAAAGACTCACTGACCGATCGCCAGGGGGGACGGCCCCCTTTAGTCGAACGGTTAGCGATGTCGTCTCGTGGTGAAGTACAAGCCGGAACGAATCCCACAGCAGGCGGAAATATGCTCGGTTACATTGGCGGCAGCTGGGATCCGGAAGTGTCCGGAAGCGTGCAGATCCTCAGAAGTCCCTTCGGAGCGCAGGAATAACAAAGCGTGAGGGCGCGCTTCTAGGAGAAGGTGACTACTGTAACCTACAAAGACACTCACTGGCCGACCGTCAGGGAGTCGGCCCCCTTTGGTAGAGGGGTTAGCGATGTCGCCTCGTGGTGGAGCGCATTTGTGGATCGAATCCCGCCGCGGGCGGAAATATGCTGGGTTACATTAGTATAACTTCTTCAACCCAGCCACTGAGGGTGCACAAGCTAGTACATCCTTAGTGCCGGTCCCAAACCCGGATAAATTGGTGTCTGGGGGGGGGGGGGGGTTGCGTCAGGAAGGGCATACGGGCATAAAATATTTGCCAAATCAAATATGCGGATCATGAAGAACATTTCCATACCGGATCGGGTTACCAGCGACCACCACCGGTACTGTTAACCAGCAGAGTGCCGGTGGAAACTATGCTACTGTTGGGAGAAGGAGAAGGAGAGGGGGAAGGCATGTCCAGAGGCAGCGAGAGAGGAGGAAGGGTAGGAGTGTGGAGGTGAGAGTCGGAACTTTGAATGTTAGCACTATGACTGGTAAAGGGAGAGAGCTGGCTGATATGATGGCGAGAAGAAAGGTAGATATACTGTGTGTGTAAGAGACCAGGTGGAAGGGGAATAAGGCCAGGAGTATCGGAGGTGGGTTCAAACTCTCCTACCATGGTGCGAATGGGAGGAGTAATGGGGTAGGGGTAATTCTGAAGGAAGAGTATGTCAAGTGTGCTGGAGGTGAAGAGACTGTCAGACAGTGACAAGTATGAAGCTGGAAATCGAAGGTGTATTGCTGAATGTTATTAGCGCATATGCCCCACAAGTTGGTTGTAAGACACAAGAGAAAGAATAATTCTGGAGTGAGTTTGATGAGTGGTGGAAAGGATACCAAAGGAGGAGATAGTGGTGATTGGAGCGGACTTCAGTGGACATGTTGGTGAAGGGAACAGAGGTGACGAAGAGGTGATGGGAAGGTATGGAGTCAAGGAGAGAAATGTGGAAGGACAGTTGGTGGTGGGCTTTGTGAAAAGGATGGAAATGGCTGTGGTGAATACATGTTTCAAGAAGAGGGAGGAACACAGGGTGACGTACAAGAGTGGACGAAAGTGCACACAGGTGGACTATATCTTATGTAGAAGGCGCGATCTAACAGGGATTGGAGACTGCAAGGTGGTGACAAGGCAGAACGTAGCTAGGCAGCATCGGATGGTGGTCTGAAGGATGACTTTGGAGACCAAGAAGAGGAAGTGAGTGAAGGCAGAGCCGAAGATTAAATGGTGGAAGTTGAAGAAGGAAGACTGTTGTGTGGAGTTCAGGCAGGAGTTAAGACAGGCACTGGGTGGTAGTGAAGAGTTGCCGGATGACTGGGCAACCACTGCAGAAATAGTGAGGGAGACAGCTAGGAAGGTACTTGGTGTGTCATCAGGACAGAGGAAGGAAGACAAGGAGACTTCATAGTGGAATGAGGAAGTACAGCAAAGTATACAGAGGAAGAGGTTGGCAAAGAAGAAGTGGGACAGTCAGAGAGATGAAGAAAGTAGACAGGAGTACAAGGAGATGCAGCATAAAGTGAAGCGAGAGGTGGCAAAGGCAAAGGAAAAGGCGTATGGTGAGTTGTATGACAGGTTAGACACTAAGGAAGGAGAAAAGGACTTGTACCAATTGGCTAGACAGAGGGACCGAGCTGGGAAGGATGTGCAGCAGGTTAGGGCGATCAAGGATAGAAATGGAAATTTGCTGACAAGCGAGGAGAGTGTGCTGAGAAGGTGGAAGGAGTACTTTGAGGGGTTGATGAATGAAGAAAATGAGAGAGAGAGAGAGCAGGTTGGATGATGTAGGGATAGAGAATCAGGAACTGCCGTGGATTAGCAAGGAGGAAGTGAGGGCAGCTATGAAGAGGATGAAGAGTGGAAAGGCAGTTGGTCCTGATGACATACCTGTGGAGGCATGGAGGTGTTTAGGAGAGATGGCAGTGGAGTTTTTAACTAGATTGTTTAACACAGTCTTGGAAAGGGAGAGGATGCCTGAGGAGTGGAGAAGAAGCATACTGGTACCGATTTTCAAGAACAAGAGTGATGTGCAGAACTGTAACAACTACAGAGGTATAAAGTTGATCAGCCACAGCATGAAGATATGGGAAAGAGTAATAGAAGCTAGGTTAAGAGGAGAGGTGATGATCAGCAGCAGCAGTATGGTTTCATGCCATGAAAGAGCACCACAGATGTGATGTTAGTTTGGGAATGTTGATGGAGAAGTATAGAGAAGGCCAGAAGGAGTTACATTGTGTCTTTGTAGATTTAGAGAAAGCATACGACAGGGTGCTGAGAGAGGAGGTGTGGTATTGTATGAGGAAGTCAGGAGTTGCAGAGAAGTATGTAGGAGTGGTGCAGTATATGTATGAGGGCAGTGTGACAGTGGTGAGGTGTGTGGTTGGAATGACAGATGGGTTCAAGGTGGAGGTGGGATTACATCAAGGATCAGCTCTGAGCCCTTTCTTGTTTGCAATGGCGAGGGACAGGTTGACGGACGAGATCAGGCAGGATTCTCCATGGACGATGATGTTCGCGGATGACATTGTGATCTGTAGCGAGAGTAGGGTGCAGGTTGAGGAGAGCCTGGAGAGGGCGGTCTGACAGGTGCCAGCGGGGCAGGCTAAGCTAACTGCTAGCCCATGCAGACATGCAGTTCCGACAGTCATCCTGGCGTGCGTTCGTTCCCTTGGACAGAGTTTTTTTTTTTTTTTTAGTTTGGATATACGTATGTGTTAGTTTAGATATATGTGTTAGTTAGTATGTGTTTTCTTGAACTTCTTCTAGTTTTTGGATATATGTTTTTGTCTTTGTCTGTGAATGTTCTCATTCATCCAGGTCATGGTTATCCAAAGGAGTTGAATCAAGTGCAACTGGACTTGGTATATATCCGTGAAGACGTTTCGCCTCTCATCCAAGAGGCTTCCTCAGTTCCTGCCTTTCTGACTAGACCAAGCTAGTCTGACTGGCTGCTGATGAGACTCAGAATTTATCCTCTTGGAGTCGTTGTCAGAGCTATTGAAATGCGTGGCTCTTTGTGATCCGATGTTTACCAACGCCCGTCGCTAACAGAGCCATAGATATGAGTGGATCTTTTTTGTACCAATGTTTGGCTGCGCCCGTCGTTATCGGAGCTATTAATTTGCATTTGTTTAGCAGCGACGGTCGTTGGGGGTGTTAGTTTCGACTTCATTATTCAGTGGTCACGAGAGTCGTTGGAGCCGTTAGTGACCGACTGTTGTTCTTGGAGGCTAGGCTTCTTGAGTCTGCTGGGTAGACATGAAAGGACGGCCAGTCAGACTGGCTTGGTCTAGTCAGAAAGGCACGAACTGAGGAAGCCTCTTGGATGAGAAGCGAAACGTCTTCACGGATATATACCAAGTCCAGCTGCACTTGATTCAACTCCTTTGGATGTTTTTGTCTTTGTTTTGCACTGCTGTGAGTTGAGGAAAATTATAAAGTTTTCCTGATCCCTGATTACATGGGGTGGTAACTTCACGGAGGTTGGAACATGGGGATGTTATAAGACAAATGATCATTATATAAGTAGTACAATGTGGGGATGTAGTTTCATGAGGTTTATGTAATGGTTATGAAAATGTTGTAATTCTGAATGCACTGAATGGGAAAAATATATGTTGTGTAGTGTATGGAGATACACACGAAAGCAAATATTTTTATTTGCAGTAATATGTATTGTAACGTGCATGGATAAGTAGACACGTTGGTCCTTGACTAACGGGTCAGACCCTTTAGTCGACTGGTTAACGTTGTCGTTTGCGGAGTGGAAAACACGAGTTCGCGTCCCGGCTGTGGTGACGGTCTCCCGGACTGCCCCCCGAAGTCGCTATGGTTTTTTATGTTTGACCTCTGACCCTCTGGTGCGCGCCCTTGGAAGAAGACAGAGCAAGAGGGTCACTCATGTGTTTTCGGGCCTGCTTAACGCATCGTGTTGTAATGTTACTACGGTCTAGCAAATAAAAGAGGAAGACCAAGATACACCTTGATCGTTGTATAATTCAGTTATCCTGTAGCTACACGACAGGTTTTGGCGACGAGGATGATGGGATCTTCCTCTTTATTGTGATGTGCAGTGGGTTGCTCCCGTCTGGACCGGTAATGTTGGAACGATGCTAGCAGCTTAGCAGCTAACGTAGGCGACGGCTCTGTATAGTCCAGATACAGGACTGCAGTTCCACGACACGGCAGAAACCTTCGACCCTGATGAAGAAAGGCTTCTGCAGCTCTTGTCTGCTAACCACATGGAGCAAGATGGGAGAAGAGCCGTATTTTTGCCCGTGGTTGGACGGAAGAGTTTAGCCTTGCTGAAGGACTTGATATCACCGACAAAGTTCAGTGAAGTTGCTTTTGCAACCTTGCTACAGACGCTGCGGGGTTTTACACGCCAAAGAAGAAGGTATTGGCGGAAAGGTTTGCTTTTAGACGCCGTCGACAACAGTCTGGGGAGACTTTTGCTGATCACATTGCTACTAGCTTGAAAGGATTAGCTGCTACATGCAGTGTTGGCGCGAGCCCGGAGGAGCAGCTCCGGGATCAGCTCGTGTGTGGGACATCTAACAAAGAGCTGCGCCGGAAGTTACTGATGCCGCCATTGGCGAGGGACTAACATGGCAAAAGATGGTGGAATTAACCAACAATTTCCAATGCAGGAATTCTGGATCAGAAAGCATGCAGAAGGGATAGTAGTCATCTGTGCATATGCGAGCGGATCATGTCGGAGTGCGGAGACACCGAGAGCCCAGGACTGACCGGAACCAGAGGGAGGTCAGTGACAGCCACCAGGACCGCTACAGGTGCCTCGGGAAAGGACACGGACCGGGGAGCTGCCGCGTCAAAGACTTCCGGTGTCGCGGATGTGGACAGAACGGACATCTGGAGCGAGCCTGTCGGAACCAGCGCACCGACGCCGGTAGGGACCAAGGGAGGCGGTCTGCTGGACATTCGTCTGCCCGACCGCCTCGGACCAAAGGCGGCCCGGAGGTGAACTTTGTGGACCAGGCAGACGCAACTCGCGAACCGGACTTAGGGACTGATTCTGAATAGCGAACTGATATGAGACCGTCTTCAGTAAAGACCGAGTGTGAGTATGTGAAACCTTACAAGGTGATGGTAAAATGCCGTGGTGTTAGGATGTACATGGAGGTAGATACCGGGGCAGCCATGACAGCTATCTCAGAGAGCTGTACAAATCCAAACAGGAAGGGTGGACACTGCATTCATGTGACGTGACATTGAGAACATACACAGACCAACCGGTAGCTTTGTGGGGTAAAATCCTGGTGAATGTGCAATGTGGGAAGCAGCATTTACAGCTGCCTTGCTAGTGGCCCGTGGTAAAGCCCCGGTGCTGATGGGGTGGGATTGGATTCGAGTCCTCAGCTTAGATTGGTCAAAAGTGAGTCGCGTTGCCGCATCTGCCCCAGTGGAGCAAGTGTGCTCAGAGCACAGAGCAGTTTTCAGCGCAGAGCTGGGCCGTGCAAAAGGCCTCACGGCATCCTTGCGTGTATCACCGGAAGCTGTACCAACATGTTGCAAAGCGAGGCCGGCGCCTTATGCGCTGCGTGAAGCCGTGGATAACAAGTTAACCGAACTCGAACAACAGGGAATTATCTCTCCTGTGCAGCATAGTGAATGAGCTGCATCGCTAGTGTGCGTTCCGAACAAAGATGGATCAGTGCGCATTTGCGGAGATTATAAGGTGACGGTAAATCAGCGGCTTGATGTAGATCAGTACCCACTTCCAAAACCGCAGGATTTATTCTCCACTTTAGCAGGGGGAAAGCATTTCACTAAACTTGACTTGACGTAGGCCTACACTCAGCTCGACATGGAGAGAAAAGTCAGCCGTTTCTCACCATCAATACACACAGAGGTCTGTCTCTATGTATGCAACCGCTTGCCATAGGGGGTCGCTAGCACGCCCGCTATTTGCCAGCGCATGATGGATGAAGTATTACCAGGGCTTGATGGCGTGCTATGCTACTTAGACGATATTTTCATAACAGGAACAGATACCACCGCACATCTGCGCAATCTTAAACGAAGTGTTACAGAGACTGGAAGAACATGGGCTGAGGCTTAACAAAGAGAAATGCGCTTTCTTTCAGAACAGTGTGGCCTGAAAATGTCAAGAGGCGTTTGAGCGTACTAAAGCACAGCTTGTAGCCGCGTCAGTGCTTACACATTATGATCCTAAACTGCCTGTAATTTTGGCATGTGATGCTTCGCTTTACGGCATAGGTGCCGTGATTTCACATCAGTTTCCAGACAACAGTGAGAAACCTATAGCCTACGTGTCTAGGACACTCACTAAAACAGAAGTCAACTATTCTCAGATAGAGAAAGAAGCACTTAGTATCATCTTTGGGGTGACCAAGTTTAATGACTATCTGTATGGACGAAGGTTTACTCTGCTTATAGACCACAAACCACTCCTAAAGATACTAGGGCCCAAGACTGGAGTGCCTACATTGGCAGCAGCTAGGCTGCAGAGTCATTAATTTTAGCAGCTTACCAGTATGACATAGGTTACAAGCCACCCTTACAACATCCAAATGCCGATGCATTATCAGGTTTACCACTACAGACTCAAGAGGCAGACTCAGATTATAGTTCTGTGTTTAGGGTCTCATTCTTGGATAAAGTGCCAGTGTCCTCACACAAGATTGCAAAACAGACAAAGACTGATGCAGTACTACAGAGAGTGAAGCACTTCACATTGAATGGTTGGCCCAAGCATTTGAATGAAGATGAGTGAAGGCCATACTTCATAAGAAACACTTAACTGACTGTTGAATCTGACTGTGTGATGTGGGGTTTCCGGGTAATCATACCAGAGGTGTTAAGACCACAGATGTTGGGTCCGCGGTGGTGTAGCGGTCTAAGCATCGGCTTTGTATCGATGCAGTTGCCCACTGGGGACTGGGGACTGGGGTTCGCGCCCCGGTCTCGTCAGATCCGACTATGGCCGGACTCGATGAAGCAGCAGTCATTGGCAACGCTGTCTTCGGGGGGGGGGTGGAGTCGGCTTGTGTTTGTCACGTAAATGCGTCTCTGTGTGTGTCGGAAAAAACAGTGGTTCGGCCTGGAGTCGCCTTGTCACGAAAGTGGGGAGGCGTCTCCTTCGAGACTGCCGGCTGAAGAGACGCAGTTGGCGAACGCATGCAGTACGAGGGTGGGTGTTTGAATTAAAACAGGGATCGATTGGCCACTAAATTGGGAGAAAAAAGGGAAAAATCAGAAATAAATTAAAGACCACAGATGTTACATGAATTGCATGAATATCACCAGGGAATGGTAAAGATGAAGGCATTAGCCCGTAGTCACTTTTGGTGGCCAAACCTTGATTCTGACATAGAGTCACTGGTAAACAGTTGACAGACATACCAGTTAAACAGGCACCACCCTGCCACAGCTCCTGTTCACAATTGGAGCTGGTCTAACCGTCCTTGGCAGAGGATACACATAGATTATGCTCAGAAGGGAAAGTTCAATTTCCTAGTGGTCACTGATAGCTATTCATGATGGCCAGAAGTAGCTTTGATGAGTAGCACTACTACATCTGTAAAGACCATAGAGGTTTTGAGGGGATACTTTGCCACTTGGGGTCTTCCAGATGAACTTGTGTCTGATAATGGACCACAATTTGTATCTGCTGAGTTTGAAACATTCCTGAAAAACAATGGGGTGAAACACATTAAGAGTTCTCCTTACCACCCAGCTTCTCATGGGGCTGCAGAGCGTTTGGTGCAGAACCTGGAAACAGCTCTTGAAAAGGGAAAGAGTAGCAATATGACATTGCAGCACTGCATACACAACTTCCTATTCTGTTATAGGAGTGCACCACAGTCTACTACAGGGAAAACACCTGCAGAATTGTTTCACAGACGTCAGTTCAAAACCAGGTTGTCTCTCACCAAACCTAATTTCCCAGAGTCCATGCAACAGAGACAGGACAGTCAACAGTCCAAGCAAGCAGATAAGTTGGCACAAGTCAGACACTTCCTATCAAAACAGAAGGTGTTGGTTGGAAACCACAGGGGAGGGGAAGGTGTTATATGGGTGCCTGGGTGCATTGTAAAGGCACTTGGTCCTGTCACATGTCTTGTGAAAGTGTATGGAAAGATGTACAAGAGATGTCAATCAAATGATCAATACTGAGATGGAGAACTGTAATGTGTCAGATGAATCTGATGAGGGTTGTTCCACATGTACCACATGGATGTGTAGCAACGCCTGTAAACGTTCCAGAATCCACTGAGAGGGTTGTGCAACAAGGATCCAGTGATGCTGCTCCCTCCGCAGTTGCAGGGGGTGTCCAGCAGAGGCCGCAGCGGCAGGTGAGGCCACCTGATAGATTAAATCTGTGAGAACCCAGTTGTTGTTATAACCATGTCATGTTGAAAAGATGTAAACAAAAAAATAAATGAAATGTTGTTGTACTGTAAATGTACTGGGTTCAGATTTCAGGGGAGGAGTGTAGTGTATGGAGATACACACGAAAGCAAATGCTTTTATTTGCAGTAATATGTATTTTATGTTTGACCTCTGACCCTTGATGTCTATTGGTTGTGTATATTGTATAAATGTAAATGCCACTCTGGTACGCGCCCTTGGAAGAAGACAGAGCACGAGGGTCACTCATGTGTTTTCCTGCCTGCCTAACGCATCGTGTTGTAATGTTACTACGGTCTAGCAAATAAGAGGAAGCCCAAGATACACCTGTACTGTTGTCTAATTCAGTTATCCTGTAGATACACGACATGTTGAAAAAACATCCACTAGATGTGCACTGAGTATAAAAAGATAAGTTAAAGTTGCTGAGTTAAAAATGCACTCTGATCTGAAGATCAGGTTATCTGTAATCCATTGCTCTGACCTTCCAGGTAAAAGAGGGTAAAGAGATGGGGGTTAAAAGATATAACCTAGGTGTTTAAAATGCACAGTCTAATTCTAATTTACATTCCATAATGTTTTGGGGCAATACACTTGAAGTTACGCTTTGCAGTGTTTCCTTGTTTCGCCAAGTTTAGTCATCAGCCTGTAATCTACTGATCTGTTGTCGATTGCTAATGCCTTGTTCAGACCTGTAGGGGAATAAAGTGCTGCCTGTGTTCGGCCATTACAGCATCGCACTTGACTGCAGCAACATCGTGTGCGTGTTTTGTTTCTTTCTATCCCTCCTTACAGGTAAGAACGATAGTTGTGATGTGTTTCATGGTGTGTATATGTTTTCTATGCTATAAGGAACACGCAGGGAGTAAAATATCCCTGTCTGCAGTAACTGTAGCATGTGAACGTAGTCTGGCTCATCTGGAGATGTTGCTCTGCTGTAGCATACTAGCTGTAGCATGCTAGCTCGCTGCGTTATATAGGCAGCAGCGCAGTAGAAACGTCATGGTCGCCATTTAGTGAGGAAGAGTCTCATGACAAAACGTGTGTGCTCTGCATTCATTCTACATGATGTGGTTACAATAGTCATGCTAAAGTGTTGCAGTTTACCAAATAGATCAGTTGAATGTATGAATGCAAAATTACTTTTATTTGTGTTTAAGTAGAATTGAGATTAAACTGTTCTCAGGGTTAAATACATAACAATAGTATCTAATATATGAACAATGCACACATATTATGCTGTTTATTTTAAAGGTGCAATAGGTAATTTTCTAAGTCCGTTCAAGGTGATGATTCAAAGTATTTTTCGAAGTCAGTTTAAAGCTACTGTAAAGATATTCCTTTTTCTAATGCTGTTTTAAGATGCTGTGAAGATATTTCGCTTATTCTGGTTAAATGTCCAATGCAGATATTTTCTGATTTATATCCAGTGTGTTTTCTGTGTTGTTTAAGGTAACATAAAGACAATATTGGTATTTTTCATTGTGACAATTGACAAAACTATATTTTTCTAATTGTGTACTGTCTGACAGGGACAATGCACTATGTTTCAACTTGTTTATAGGGACAATGCAGTGTTTACTGAGAAGCTTGGTGAACATGTAAATATGAATGTTTTGGAAAATACATTACAACATCGGACTATATATTGTACCACAGCACTCCTCTACTGTATATGGTACCACAACACTGCTCTACTGTATATTGTACCACAGTACTGCTCTACTGTGTATTTTACCACAGCATTGCTCTACTGTATATTGTACCACAACACTGCTCTACTGTATATTGTGGCAAATTCTACTAGTGTTTCTGCTCCGGGTTCATTCGCATATTACCCACAATGCAACTGAGGTGTCGATGTTTTGGTTATGTTGTGGGATATGGAACACGTTAAAAACGGACATATCTGTTACAGATCGCGGTGACGTGGTGGAAGGTAATGGGGACGTTATGAGAGAAGTTGTATTAGACAACATGCTATTTCCCACCATGAGGGTAAAGAGTAGGCAAATAGATAGGCTCGCTTTGGTGGCAACGAAAAGGGGGCGCTAAGACCCATACAAACTTGTGTCTGTTTTGACTTGCTTGACTTGCGGTCATTAAAAACCTACTTGTTAACTCTGAAAGGTTGGCTAAGAAGTCCATTATTTAACCACGTCACATTGGTGTCAGAAGTGGGATGCACTTTAGACCGCAAACGTTGGCCGAAGAGCGTAACCGAAAGTCGACCGGTGAGCGTATGGAAATCACTGCTCTCGAAAAGGAGATCAGAGGTTTGCTCTGTCTGCCAGATGGGAGTAGCGCAGTGCTGCCTCAGGAAGGGGGAGACCCGTGCCCACCCCTGAGTGCGGTAGACGCGCTGGGTAATGTCCGAGGGGCGGAGTCCCGAGGAAATGGAAAGTTTCTTCTTTTTCAGAGCCAGTCCAATGAGGAGTCCCCACCGTGGCCTGCCCCGACCGTGCGACGAAAAACAGCCGACGCTTCAAGCCATGGGGGAGCCACCAGAAGCAAGTTGGACATGACCCGTGGAGAGAGAGCCACCAGCGGCGGCCATCAGGAGCAAGTTGGGCACGACTGGAGAGTATGTCACCAGGCGGAAACAGCAGCAGCAAGCTGGACACGATCTACTGAGAGGGAACGTCAACCCAAGTTACACACTGCCCCATTTGCCACTACTGGAGAGTGTAACACACCTTGCAGATATGGTTCCAGTACAAGACTCACCAACTGTACCGACCCCTGGCCAAGCCCAAACACTCCCTCGGTGAAGTTGGGGCGCTACGACGGGAGCTCCAGCTGGGAAGGATTCCTTGCTCAGTTCAACCTGATTGCTAGGGTGATGAGATGGACAGAAAATCAACAAGTAGTCAACCTAGCCGCAGCCCTGGAGGGAGAAGCAAGGCAGGCACTCCTAGACCTGGCGGCTGGAGAGATATCACTGAGGGCGCTAACCACTGCCCTTGGTCACCAGTTTGGCAACACCCAATCGCTGATTAGCCTCCGGGATCAACTCCATTCAAGACAGAGACACGGCCAGGAGAAGTTGGGTAACCTGGTGGCTGACATTCAGCGCCTGGTGAGCCGTGCGTATCCTGATATACCCCAATCTGCCATCCAATGCCTGGCCCTGGATTCCTTCCTACAGGCTTTACAGCCACCTCACCTCAGGCAACAGGTGCGGCTGGCAAAGCCACTCACCATTGAAGAAGCGCTGCATAGGGCAGAGGAGGTGGAGGCCATTATGGCGGAAAAAGGAGCGGCCCCAACACTGCACCATCATGTGCGGGCACTGCAGGAAAGTGAAGAGGAGCCACGCACATCCGTCCAGGCAGCACGACAAGCAGAGACATTTCTGTGCTGGGGCTGTGGGAAACCAGGGCACCAAAGAAGGCAGTGTCAGAAGACAAACAGACGCTTTTACCAACGAGTACGGAGGCCTGTTACCCAAGTAGCCGCCTCTTCTGAACCGAGAAACGACCAAGGATCAGCCTAGAGGAGGACTGGCCGGCCCACACAACCTACCCCCGGAGGAATAATCCCCGAGTCGTTGGATGGATTGGCGCTGGCTTTAGCCTCCATGTCTCCTGTCAGCTGAATGGCAATACCTGCATTGCCCTGGTCGACATAGGATCCACCATCAGCTTGGTGAGACCAGGGGTCCTAGGAGAAGAAGTACAGTTTATGCCGACAGAAGTAAAGGTGGAGACAGTTACAGGTCAGTGTGCTAGAATGGAGGGGAGAAGTAAACTGACCCTTAAGATGGGAGAAATGGAGGTACAGCAAGACTTTTGGCTAGCAGACATACGAGAGAGCTGTATCCTTGGACTGGATGCCTTGAGAGCCATTGGTGCAGTGGTACGGGTGGCCGGTCCACAGCTGGAGGTGGGCAACCAAGTACTGAATGCCATTACCGTACGCAGCAATTCGGGGGGCAATAAAGGTGGACCACGGATCTTGTGCTTGGTTTCAGGGCCATGGGAAGGTACATCACCAGAAACGGCCTCTGCACTGGAAGAACTGGCCCAAAAGTGCATGGGGGGGTTTGAGCCAAGAAGAGGGGGAGCAGGTACGGAACCTTCTGATAGAGAACAGACACCTCTTCGCTTCGAGTGATCTGGAGTGTGGCTGCACCAATCTTGTACAGCACCACATTGACACTGGTAATGCGGACCCAGTCCGCCAGAGAACTCGCCGTCTCCCTCTGCTTCATGAGGGCTGCCTCTATTGCATGTGGGAGGAGCCAAGGAGGGGAGGCAGTACCTGGCAACTAGTTGTTCCCCACGCACTACAACAAGTGTTAAGCACAGTACATGGCCCCCCTGGAGTGGGACACTTTGGCATTACCAAAACTCTGCGGCGGTGCAGGAAAGATTCTACTGGGGTAGGTGCCGGCGAGACGTGGAGCGGTTCTGCCTTAACTGCAACACCTGCAATGCAAAGAAGGGGCCAGCGGGGTAATCCCATGCCCCCCCTGCAGCAATACAGGGTGGGGGCACCCATGGAAAGAGTTGGGGTGGATGTGGTTGGGCCATTCCCCGTGACAGAAGATGGTAATCGTTACATTCTCACAGTGATGGATTATTTTACCAAGTGGCCCGAGGCCTATGCCATCCCTGACCAATCTACAACCACGGTGGGAGACTGCCTCATTGAGGGGATGTTCACCCGGTTTGGGGTACCAGAGGAGTTGCACAGTGACCAGGGGCACAATTTTGAATCCCAGGTGTTTGGGGAGATGTGTCGGCGCCTTGTGGTATCGAAGACCAGGATCACTCCCCTACACCCTCAAAGTGATGGCCTGGTTGAGCGGTTCAATCGGACCTTGGTCACACAACTAGCCACACTCACGGCGAGGCATCAAAAGGATTGGGACCGCCATCTGCCCCTGGTACTCATGGCATACCGGTCGGCCATTCAGGAATCCACGGGGTGCACCCCAGCTGCACTAATGTTTGGTCGGGAGCTACGGACGCCTGTGGATCTGGTCTTTGGCAAGCTGCCAAACCCACCAGTATGAGGGCCGCCGGGCCAGGACTATGTAGACGCACTACAGGACCGGATGGAGGCTACTCATCAGCTGGCTCGAGAGAATATGGCCTCTGCAGGGGAAAGGCAGAAGAGAGCCTATGATGTACGTTGCCACCGCAAAGAGTACCAGCAGGGGGACAACGTATGGGTGTATAACCTACGACGAAAGAAGGGACGGTCCCCAAAGCTGGACAGCAACTGGGAAGGGCCCTACCTCGTCCTGAAGAGGATCTCAGAGGTTACCTATAGAGTGAAGCTCCACAGCCACCATCGGATAGTCATCCTTCACCAAGATCACCTCGCACCTTACTTAAGCCGGGACAGCGACCCAGCTGGGACTGAAAGTGCGGTGGGAGGAGGTGGGGTGCCAGACTCCTCTTCCTCTGTAGACCAGTCTACCGGGGTCCAGGGAGGGGCTAAGGACACTGCTGGATCAGAGCCAACCTCCCTGGCCACGAATGGAAACAGCAGTGACGTTGAAGGTGGGGCCTCAGACCCAGCTGATTCAGAGCCGCCCCCGTCATCTATCAGCAGCCCGCGACAAGGAGCAGCCCGGGATGGGAGAGGTGCTCGGCGGAAGAAACCCTCATGGTGGATGGACCCATCCACATGGGATTTGGGTTAGGCCAACGGGAAGTTGGTCTTTCAAGGAAGGGGGCGGTGTGGCGAATTCTACTAGAGTGTTTCTGCTCCGGGTTCATTCGCATATTACCCACAATGCAACTGAGGTGTCGATGTTTTGGTTATGTTGTGAGATACTGAACATGTTAAAAACGGACATATCTATTACAGATAGCGGTGATGTGGTGGAAGGTAATGGGGACGTTATGAGAGAAGTTGTATTACACAACATGCTATTTCCCACCATAAGGGTAAAAAGTAGGCAAATAGATAGGGTCGCTTCGGTGGCCAAGAAAAGGGGTGGAGCTAAGACCTATACAAACTTGTCTGTTTTGACTTGCTTGACTTGCGGTCATTAAAAGCCTACTTGTTAACCCTGAAAGGTTGGCTAAGAAGTCCATTATTTAACCACGTCAAAATATTGTACCACAGTACTGCTCTACTGTATATTGTACAAGAGTACGGCTCTACTGTATATTGTACCACAGTGCTGCTCTACTGTATATTGTACCACAGCACTGCTCTATCGTATATTGTACCACAGGACTGCTCTATTGGATATTGTACCACAATACTGCTCTGCTGTATATTTTACCACAGTACTGCTGTGCTGTATATTGTACCACAGCACTGTTCTACTGTATATTGTACCACAGTACTGCTCTACTGTATATTGTACCACAGCTATGTTCTGCTGTATATTGTACCACAGTACTACTCTGCTGTATATTGTACCACAGTACTGCTCTACAGTATATTGTACCACAGCACTGTTCTACTGTATATTGTACCACGGTGCTGCTCTACTGTATATTGTACCATGGTGCTGCTCTACTATATATTGTACCACAGTACTGCTCTACTGTATATTGTACCACGGTGCTGCTCTACTGTATATTGTACCATGTTGCTGCTCTACTATATATTGTACCACAGTACTGCTCTATTGTATATTGTACCATGGTACTGCTCTACTATATATTGTACCACAGTACTGCTCTACTGTATATTGTTCCACGGTGCTGCTCTACTGTATATTGTACCATGGTGCTGCTCTACTATATATTGTACCACAGTACTGCTCTACTGTATATTGTACCACGGTGCTGCTCTACTGTATATTGTACCATGTTGCTGCTCTACTATATATTGTACCACAGTACTGCTCTATTGTATATTGTACCATGGTACTGTTCTACTGTATATTGTACCACAGTACTGCTTTAATGTATATTGTACCACAGCACTGCTCTACTGTATATTTTACCACAGCACAGCTCTACTGTATATTGTACCACAGTACTGCTCTACTGTATATTGTACCACGGTGCTGCTCTACTGTATATTGTACCATGGTGCTGCTCTACTATATATTGTACCACAGTACTGCTCTACTGTATATTGTTGCACGGTGCTGCTCTACTGTATATTGTACCATTGTGCTGCTCTACTATATATTGTACCACAGTACTGCTCTACTGTATATTGTACCACGGTGCTGCTCTACTGTATATTGTACCATGTTGCTGCTCTACTATATATTGTACCACAGTACTGCTCTATTGTATATTGTACCATGGTACTGTTCTACTGTATATTGTACCACAGTACTGCTCTAATGTATATTGTACCACAGCACTGCTCTACTGTATATTTTACCACAGCACAGCTCTACTGTATATTGTACCACAGTACTGCTCTACTGTATATTGTACCACGGTGCTGCTCTACTGTATATTGTACCATGGTGCTGCTCTACTATATATTGTACCACAGTACTGCTCTACTGTATATTGTACCACGGTGCTGCTCTACTGTATATTGTACCATGTTGCTGCTCTACTATATATTGTACCACAGTACTGCTCTATTGTATATTGTACCATGGTACTGTTCTACTGTATATTGTACCACAGTACTGCTCTAATGTATATTGTACCACAGCACTGCTCTACTGTATATTTTACCACAGCACAGCTCTACTGTATAATGTACCACAATACTGCTCTGCTGTATATTGTACCACAGTACTGCTGTGCTGTATATTTTACCACAGTACTGTTCTACTGTATTTTGTACCACAGTACTGTTCTGCTGTATATTGTACCACAGTACTGCTCTTCAGGGTTGTATATTAAATCCAGTTCAGGGAGTATGGGAACGGAGTCTGTCCCAGCGTGCTTTGGGTGCAAGGCCGGGAGACATTCCAGACCAGTCCATCAAAGGACACACACGGAAACATTCTCATTTAACGTTTACGGCCTACAGGCAATTCAGAGTCTGTGATCTCAGAATATCAGTCAATCACTAAGGTTACGGACATGTCAGGCGGGGCGGGTGAAATATGGGTCTCGAGAGTCGACACCGGTGCCACGCGGACTATTACAGGTTCATGTGGCCCACGAAGGGCAGATGGAGCTTCTTCAGCAGGTCCCTGAACTGGCTGAGCAAAATGGGGCCCCTCACCAGCTATACCCCTCTGTCCTCAGATGATTAAGTGTGTCTCTGCCTCTTGCTGGCAGCGGCTATACATCTGTCCATCTCCTCCCAGTATCTCATGTCCTCTTTTCTTCTTCTCCTGGTCTCTGTCTCTAGTGCTATACATCTGTCCATCTCCTCCCAGTATCTCGCGTCCTCCTCCCTTTTCCTCCTGGTCTCAGTCTCTAGTGCTATACATCTGTCCATCTTCCCCCAGAATCTCATGTCCTCTTCTCTTCTTCTCCTGGTCTCTGTCTCTAGTGCTATACATCTGTCCATCTCCTCCCAGTATCTCGCGTCCTCCTCCCTTCTCCTCCTGGTCTCAGTCTCTAGTGCTATACATCTGTCCATCTTCCCCCAGAATCTCATGTCCTCTTCTCTTCTTCTCCTGGTCTCTGTCTCTAGTGCTATACATCTGTCCATCTCCTCTCAGTATCTCGCGTCCTCCTCCCTTCTCCTCCTGGTCTCTGTCTCTAGTGCTATACATCTGTCCATCTTGTCCTAGCATCTCACGTCCTCCTCCAGGTCTGTCTCTAGTGCTATACATCTGTCCATCTCCTTTCAGAATCTCATGTCCTCCTCCCTTCTCCTCCTGGTCTCTGTCTCTAGTGCTATCCATCTGTCCATCTCGTCCTAGCATCTCACATCCTCCTCCTGGTCTCTGTCTCGAGTGTTATACATCTGTCCATCTCATCCCAGCATCTCACGTCCTCCTCCCTTCTCATCCTGGTCTCTGTCTCCAATGCTGCTCTTCCTCTCCTGTCTTCCTCTGTCCCTCTTTGGACTGTCTCCAAGGATGAAGGAGCTTTTACTCGTCCGCACACACGGCCATCCATTCATAACACACACATACACACACACACACACACACACACACACACACACACACGGTAGATACATTGTTTCATGTATTTTGGGGTAAATTTCAGTAATGGCTGTTGTGCACGCAAGTGTGTGTATGTGTATGTGTGTGTATGTGTGCGTATGTTTGTATCTGTATGTTTGCAAGTGTTTGTGTGTGTATGTTGGTCTGTGTGTTTGTGTTTATGTATGTGTTTGTGTGTGTGCTTTGTGTGTGTATTTGTGTATGTATGTGTGTGCTTGTGTGTGTTTGTGTATGTGTGTGTTTGTGTGTAGGTTTTGTGTGCGTGTTTGTGTTTGTATATGTGTGCGTTAGTATGTGTGTGTGTTTGTGTGTGTGTAAGTGTGTTTGTACCATTGCTTTAACTATGCCATCAAAAGAAAGCAGTGTTAAAAACCGACATTTGTTGGTATGCATGTACACGCCACGTTTGATGTGTGCGTCTAGGATGTTGGTGAGAGGTGAGACTAACGGCAGAGGCTTTGAGGAGATGAGTGCACTCATACAGTTGGGAATGTAAATGTGTGTGTGTTCGTTTATGTCATGATGTTTTCGTGCTTATTGCGGTCTGTGGCATTGAGCTAGGGTGTTCAAAGGTGTGTGGTGTCATTGACTGACAGGTGCAGGTGTCAGACATGTAAAAGACTGACAGGTGCAGGAGTCATACATGTAACAGCTAACAAACTGATAGGTGCAGGTGTCAGACATGTAACAGGTAACAGACTGACAGGTGCATGTGTCAGACATGTAACAGGTAACAGACTGACAGGTGCAGGTGTCAGACATGTAACAGCTAACAAACTGACAGGTGCAGGTGTCAGACATGTAACAGGTAACAGACTGACAGGTGCAGGTGTCAGACATGTAACAGGTAACAGACTGACAGGTGCAGGTGTCAGACATGTAACAGGTAACAGACTGACAGGTGCAGGTGTCAGATATGTAACAGGTAACAGACTGACAGGTGCATGTGTCAGATATGTAACAGGTAACAGATTGACAGGTGCATGTGTCAGACATGTAACAGGTAACAGACTGACAGGTGCAGGTGTCAGACATGTAACAGGTAACAGACTGACAGGTGCAGGTGTCAGACATGTAATAGGTAACAGACTGAGGTGCAGGTGTCAGACATTTAACAGGTAACAGACTGAGGTGCAGGTGTCAGACATGTAACAGGTAACAAACTGACAGGTGCAGGTGTCAGACATTTAACAGGTAACAGACTGAGGTGCAGGTGTCAGACATTTAACAGGTAACAGACTGAGGTGCAGGTGTCAGACATGTAACAGGTAACAGACTGACAGGTGCAGGTGTCAGACATGTAACAGCTAACAAACTGATAGGTGCAGGTGTCAGACATGTAACAGGTAACAGACTGACAGGTGCAGGTGTCAGACATGTAATAGGTAACAGACTGAGGTGCAGGTGTCAGACATGTAACAGCTAACAAACTGACAGGTGCAGGTGTCAGACATTTAACAGGTAACAGACTGAGGTGCAGGTGTCAGACATTTAACAGGTAACAGACTGAGGTGCAGGTGTCAGACATGTAACAGCTAACAAACTGACAGGTGCAGGTGTCAGACATTTAACAGGTAACAGACTGAGGTGCAGGTGTCAGACATGTAACAGGTAACAGACTGACAGGTGCAGGTGTCAGACATGTAACAGCTAACAAACTGATAGGTGCAGGTGTCAGACATGTAACAGGTAACAGACTGACAGGTGCATGTGTCAGACATGTAACAGGTAACAGACTGAGGTGCAGGTGTCAGACATGTAACAGCTAACAAACTGATAGGTGCAGGTGTCAGACATGTAACAGGTAACAGACTGACAGGTGCAGGTGTCAGACATGTAACAGGTAACAGACTGACAGGTGCAGGTGTCAGACACGTAACAGGTAACAGACTGAGGTGCAGGTGTCAGACACGTAATAGGTAACAGACTGACAGGTGCAGGTGTCAGACATGTAACTGGTAACAGACTGATAGGTGCAGGTGTCAGATATGTAAAAGGTAACAGACTGATAGGTGCAGGTGTCAGACATGTAACAGGTAACAGACTGACAGGTACAGGTGTCAGACATGTAACAGGTAACAGACTGACAGGTGCAGGTGCCAGACATGTAACTGGTAACAGACTGATAGGTGCAGGTGTCAGACATGTAACAGGTAACAGATTGACAAGTGCAGGTGTCAGACATGTAGCATGTAACAGACTGACAGGTGCAGGTGTCAGACATGTAACAGGTAACAGACTGATAGATGCAAGTGTCAGATATGTAACAGGTAACAGACTGACAGGTGCAGGTGTCAGACATGTAACAGGTAACAGACTGATAAGTACAGGTGTCAGACATTTAACAGGTAACAGACTGACAGGTGCAGGTGTCAGACATGTAACTGGTAACAGACTGATAGCTGCAGGTGTCAGATATGTAACAGGTAACAGACTGACAGGTGCATGTGTCAGACATGTAACAGGTAACAGACTGACAGGTGCAGGTGTCAGACATGTAACAGGTAACAGATTGACAAGTGCAGGTGTCATACATGTAACATTTAACAGACTGACAGGTGCAGGAGTCAGACATGTAACAGCTAACAAACTGATAGGTGCAGGTGTCAGACATGTAACAGGTAACAGACTGACAGGTGCATGTGTCAGACATGTAACAGGTAACAGACTGACAGGTGCAGGTGTCAGACATGTAACAGGTAACAGACTGACAGGTGCAGGTGTCAGACATTTAACAGGTAACAGACTGACAGGTGCAGGTGTCAGACATTTAACAGGTAACAGACTGACAGGTGCAGGTGTCAGACATGTAACTGGTAACAGACTGACAGGTACAGGTGGCAGACATGTAACAGGTAACAGATTGACAAGTGCAGGTGTCATACATGTAACATGTAACGGACTGACAGGTGCAGGTGTCAGACATGTAACAGGTAACAGCCTGATAGGTGCAAGTGTCACACATGTAACAGGTAACAGACTGACAGGTGCAGGTGTCAGACATGTAACAGGTAACATACTGACAGGTGCAGGTGTCAGACATGTAACAGGTGGCAGACAGATAAGTGCAGGTGTCAGACATGTAACAGGTAAAAGACTAATAGGTGCAGGTGTCAGACATTCAACAGGTAACAAACTGACAGGTGCATGTGTCAGACATGTAACAGGTAACAGATTGACGAGTGCAGGTGTCAGACATGTAACAGGTAACAGACTAATAGGTGCCAGTGTCAGACATTCAACAGGTAACAAACTGACAGGTGCATGTGTCAGACACGTAACAGGTAACAGATTGACAGGTGCAGGTGTCAGACATAACAGCTAACAAACTGATAGGTGCAGGTTTCAGATGTCTAACAGGTAACCTACTGATCGGTGCAGGTGTCAGACAAGTAAAAGCTAACAGACTGATAGGTGCAAGTTTCAGACGTGTAACAGGTAACAGGCTGCAAGTTGCAGGTGTCAGACATGTAACAAGTAACAGACTGCTAAGTGCAAGTGTCAGACATGTAACAGGTGACAGACTGACAGGTACAGGTGTCAGACAAGTAACAGCTAACAGACTGATAGGTGCAGGTTTCAGATGTCTAACAGGTAACAGACTGATCGGTGCAGGTGTCAGACATGTAACAGCTAACAGACTGATACATGCAAGTTTCAGACTTGTAACAGGTAACAGGCTGCAAGTTGCAGGTGTCAGACATGTAACAAGTAACAGACTGACAGGTACAGGTGTCAGACATGTAACAGCTAACAGACTGATAGGTGCAGGTTTCAGATGTCTAACAGGTAACAGACTCATCGGTGCAGGTGTCAGACATGTAACAGCTAACAGACTGATACATGCAAGTTTCAGACTTGTAACAGGTAACAGGCTGCAAGTTGCAGGTGTCAGACATGTAACAAGTAACAGACTGACAGGTACAGGTGTCAGACATGTAACAGGTAACAGACTGACAGTTGCCCGTGTCAGACATGTAACAGGGAAATGGCCTCTGCACCAGTGAGTCAGGTGCCTGGAGTGTGTGTGCACTTCAACCATAAGAGAGGATTAGAAGAGAGTATTAAATCTAGTCTTAAGCAAAGATGCATTTACAGGTTCTATTTATACCGGTCAACGAAATGTGTTACCAGACTAAATTCTGATTAATTTGTTGAAGAATTTCCCCCAGTTTGTAAACCTGATGCAATTAATAATGTCTGAAGTGAAAGAAATTTTTTTTCTCTTTATTTCTTTTAAAAAATACAAATCTAATGTCATTTTGGCAGCACAGCGTTGCAATGGTTAGTGCGGTCTCCTCAAGCAATAAGGTCCTGGGTTCGAGCCCCGGGGTAGTC
The DNA here is from genome assembly GCF_029633865.1 of Lampris incognitus. Classification (NCBI taxonomy): domain Eukaryota; kingdom Metazoa; phylum Chordata; class Actinopteri; order Lampriformes; family Lampridae; genus Lampris; species Lampris incognitus. The sequence continues at coordinate 406,333 of NC_079229.1, read as the reverse complement.
TGACCTTGGGGGTCGTCCCGGGTCATCATCTGTGTGGAGTTTGCATGTTCTCCTTGTGTCTGTGTGGGTTTCCTCTGGGTGCTCCGATATCCTCCCATAGTCCAAAGACATGTAGGTCAGATGAATTGACTGTACTAAATTGTCCCTAATTAATTTGTGAATATCCAGATCATGGACACGTTTGCATTTGCTTGGTTTATTGGTTTCTGTTCGGTGAGAATTTCCTAAAAAAAAAAGCAACACAGTAGCTGCATCATCTTCATACTGTCAGCCAAATGTGAAAGAATAAGGCTGATAGGGGTTTGAAGTACGAGCAAAGTAATTGTGGCCAACTAGCAGCTAGTTTATTGTTGACATTGCAGCAGAGACTCTGTTTCCTTCTCGATAAATCTCTGGGATTAGGAGCTGTCAAAAACCAATGCACTGACCAGTCACAACACACAGGTGCCTATGTTAAATAAGAACAAAAAAAACAAAACAAGATCTCTTTCTTGCACTTTTACTTTAGCACGGGTTTTGTTCTTAGATGCTTATTTAGATGCAGTTATGACCTCTGATGACTAGTAGTTCTCCTGATTTCCTACGTTAAATGATGCACCTATTGTAAATTGCTTTGGATAAAAGCTTCGGCTAAATTACTGTAATGTAATGTAACAGCAATGTTTTGGATTTGTTTATTTGTACAGGACAGGAGCAATAAGTCTAAGTAAATCAATAACAGTTTCGTTGCATCGAGGCTTTCTTTCCAAAGGCTAATTAGCAACCCCAAATGCTGAGTAAAAGTTATAAATCAGAATTAGGTTCAAATCTGATGTTGCACGTCAACTACTAAGGGTCAGATTCCCATTAAAACTGCATCATGGGTGTATTCTAGTTCCTCAAACCGTTGAGATCCTGATCCCTGTGTGTATGTTTAGCTTGAGAAAGACTGCAGCTCATTATGGTACGGGTTCACCTACTGTCACTCCTTGGTGCAGTGCGGATGAGAGAGGAGCTTCACGCCCACATCACAAAGGCCAATAAAATTGATTTAAGTTGAGTTCGCTAACTCTCAGAACGCAGGCCCTTCCTCTTTGTACCAGGTCCGTCTGACCAAACCACAGCCCACCTTGTTTACAGCAACATCATCGTAATAGTAATTAGGTGACAACCAGCCTCTAAGTGGGCTATGGTGAGTATCAATCTCCTAATAGATGCAGCGAGAGAGAAAGAAAGGGATAAGACAGACAGTGACAAAAAGAGTGAGAGAGACTCAAGTGAGAGAGTAACACGAGCAAAAGGATCCCCGGCAGGCATTAATTGTGAGTTAAATAAACGATGTTAATGTACAGAAACTGGTCCGTTACAGTCCACTGGATATTTAATCAGCCGGCAGGGATCACTGGGAGGGCCATGAAACTACTAACTGGCAAGTGGAAGAGCAATTCAACTTGTTTTAATAGGAAAATGCCCATCTATCGATCTATCTATCTATCTGTCTATCTGTCTATCTGTCTGTCTGTCTGTCTGTCTGTCTGTCTGTCTGTCTGTCTGTCTGTCTGTCTGTCTCTATCTGTCTATCTATTACATTACATTATAGTCATTTAGCCAACGGTTTTATCCAAAGCAACTTACAATAAGTGCATTTAAAGTAGGAAATCAGTAGTACTACTAGTCATCAGAGGTCATAAGTGCATCTAAACAAGCATCTAAGAGCAAAACCAGTGCTAAAGTAAAAGTGCATGAAAGAGATTTTTTTTTTAAATGAGTGAATACAATAAGTGCTAAGAACAAGTAACAGGGTAGTAGTTCTTAAAGAGGTGAGTTTTCAACCTGCGCCGAAAGATGGGCCGCGACTCCGCTGTCCTGACATCATTGGAGAGTTAGTTCCACCACTTTGGGGCCAGAACTGAAAAGAGCGGTGACCGGGTCAATTGGCAGCAGGGGCTTCTGAGCGACGGGGTAACCAGGCGTCCCGAGACAGCAGAGCGAATTGGTTGGGCGGGGGTGTAGGGCTTGACCATGGCCTGGAGATAGGAAGGAGCTGTTTCTTTCACTGCCCCGTTGCCTAGCACCAGAGTCTTAAACTGGATGCGAGCAGCTACTGGGAGCCAATGTAGGGACATGAGAGGGGGAGTTGTGTGGGAGAACTTAGGGCGGTTGAACACCAGACGAGCTGCAGCTTTCTGAACAAGCTCCAGAGGTCTGATGGCCGACGCCGGGGCGCCAGCAAGGAGGGAGTTGCCGTAGTCCAGCCGGGAGATGACCAGAGCCTGGATGAGCACCTGTGCCGTCTCGTTGGTGAGGAATGGGCGAATCCTCCTGATGTTATAGAGGAGAAATCTGCAGGAGCAAGCAACCGATGCAACGTTTTCAGCAAACGACAGTGGTCATCCAGGATCACACCCAGATTCCTCACAGTCCGAGTTGGTGTCACCACGGTGTTGTCAATGAAAATTGCCAGGTCTTGGTGTGGGCAACCTTTCCCTGGGAGGAATATCAGCTCTGTCTTGTCCAGATTGAGCTTCAGTTGGTGTCTCACCATCCACTCGAGATGTCAGTCAAGCACGCAGCGATGCGTTTCTCTACTTGTGTGTCAGAGGGAGGAAAGGACAAGATCAGCTGGGTGTCATCGCATATCAATGGTAAGAGAAGTCATGCGAGCGAATAACGGAACCCAAAGATGTCGTGTACAAGGAGAAAAGGAGAGGACCCAGAACCGAACCCTGTGGAACGCCTGTAGTCAGTTTGCGAGGCTCCGACACAGATCACCTCCATGTCACCTGGTAGGAGCGACCCGTCAGGTAGGTTGCAAACATTGAGAGTGCAGAGCCTGCGATAACCAGCCGCTCCAGGGTAGAGAGGAGGATCTGGTGGTTCACTGTGTCAAACGCAGCTGACAGGTCCAGGAGTATCAGGACAGAGGAGAGAGAGTTTGCTCTCGCAGAGTGCAGTGATTCTGTCACTGCAAGGAGGGCCGTCGCTGTCGAGTGACCCACCCTGAACCCAGACTGGTTCTGGTGGAGGTACAAATAAAGTTGGTTAAAGACACCATGTTTGAAAGATTTGGATAGAAAGAGTAAAAGGGAAACCGGTTCTGTAGTTTTTGACATCAGAGGGGTTAAGTGATAGTTTCTTGAGAAGGGGGATGACTCTAGAAGTCTTGAAGGCAGATGGAAAGCATCCTGCCTGGAGGGAGGTGTTGATGAGATGGGTTAGATAAGGAAGGAGTTCAGGTGCTATAGACTGAAGAAGAGGGAAGGGGACCGGGTCAAGGGAGCATATGGTGGGGTGAATGGATGTGATGAGGTTTAAAACCTCGTCGGTGGAGAGGGGAGCGAGGTGGGATAGGGTGGGACGTGGAAAGGTGAGAGAGGGTGTTGAGGTGGGATAGTGCAAGGAGCACTAACCGGGTGGCGAGAAAAGGAGGATCTGATGTCATTTACCTTTTTGTCAAAGAAGTTAGCGAAGTCATCAGGTAGAAGGGAGGAAGGAGGAGGTGGGGGTTGAAGAAGTGTACAGAATGTTTCAAAGAGTTTATTAGGATTAGAGGCAGAGGATAGGATTTTAGCGCGATAGAAGGCAGCCTTAGCAGCATAAAGGGAGGAGGAGAAAGTGGAAAGAAGAGACTGGAAGTTGAGAAGGTCCTCAGGGAGTTTGCCTTTCCTCCATTTGCGCTCTGCCACTCTCAGGCTCCATCTGTCAGTATGTACTGAGTCGGTCAGGCAAGGGGCAGGTGGAGTTGGGCATGCATGCCTGGAGGTGAGGGGACAGAGTTGTCCAGAGAAGAAAAGAGGGTAGAGAGAAGATCAGTAGTAGTGTCAGGGGGTAGGAGAGAGAAAGATTCAGGTGTAGGGTGGATAGAGGTAACAGAAGAAAGATCAGTGGCGGAGAGAGAGCAGAGGTGTCTACGGGTGGAAACCATGTAGGTAGGGGAAGGGGCTGAGAGGAAAGAGAGTAGGACATGAAATAGTGGTCAGAGAGCTGGAGGGGAGTAACAGGGAGATTGGAAATAGGACAGTGTCTAGTAAAGATAAGGTCCAGCTGGTTGTCGGCCTTGTGGGTAGGAGGAGAGGGTGAGAGGTGAAGGTCAAAGGAGGAGAGGAAAGAGAGAAGAGGATCTAGCTTGTTAGTGTGGATGTTGAACCCAGAAGAAGACCGCATAAAAGCGGTAGGACTCGCCTGCCAGGGAGAGTGGACGCAGTGGGACCAGGCACTCGAACAGTCATTGTCCTGGAAGGATCTGCTTGGTACTGACTAGGTCAAGTTGACCTTCCTCTGTGTGTTGTGGCTGACCTCTTGCCAACTCCAAACAACTAAATATCTGGGGCAAAGGAAATGACCCCGCCTGCAAGCAGTGTGGAGAAACCCTTTACACCCTGAATCACATCTTGAATGGATGTCCCAAAACACTGGGAGAAGGCCGATACAGTTGGAGATATGACAAGCTCCTCACAGAAATTGCCAAATGGACAGACTTGAAGAAGGTCAAAGCCAATAAACAGCAGGCATTACCACCCGAAGGCATCAATTTCCAAAGGGAAGGATATAAGCCTCCTGGGGCAAGAACAACCATCGAGAACCTGTGCATTTTGCATCAAGCTTCTGACAGGGAGATGCAAGTTGACCTGAAGGAAGAGCCTTGTCTTTCCAGAAGAGGTGGAAGTAACCTCACTCCGACCAGACATTGTTCTGCTATCCAGAGCACAAAAACTATCTTAGTATCTGAACTCACAGTACCATCGGAGGACAAGCTATCCATCTCTCACCAACAGAAAAAAGACAAGTACCAGGATTTGATCGATGAGGTTCTTGTCAAAGGATGGTATGCAACCTTATTTCCCATCGAAGTCAGCAGCCATCGTTTTCCAGCAACATTTGTATGATGTTTCCTTCAGAAGATGGGTTCGGAACCCAAACAACTGAAGCAAGCAAAAAGGGTAGATAGCCATGGCAGCTAAAACCAGCTCAAGATGGTTCTGATTGATGAGAACCCGCAGTTGGAACCCTTCTGCAGGTGAAGGATAATTTGGTCTTTGCTGCCCCCTCTCAGGCGAGGCGTACAGGCTAAGGGGCGAAACGCTTGTGACCCTGAGATAACCGCTGAAGATGCAGAAGGGTTCCTCGCAATACGAAAGCTCTTACCACGCTGCCACCAAAGAATACCATCAAGAGGAGTAACGTGCAACATCTTAAGTAGCTCCTGCAGTGTCGGCTTGTAGCAAAGCATATCTGGTGTTTATTTCACGTGTATCATCTATGTCTGCCTACTTTTCTGTCTGTCCATAGTTATTTTAAAATGTTTGATGACGATAACGATGATGATAATGATGATAATGATGATGATTATTATCATTATTATTATTTAATTGTAAGGGCTGTTGGGTCATTGGGGTTGAAAAAATAGCAGCAAATTAGTTGCAAATCTGATTACAAGAAACCAATTACAACAAAATTAAGAAAAATAACATATCATGCCAATCTATTAAACGTGCTACATTTATATATAACCGAAATACTTAACAATGGTTAAAAAAACCACACATTCATGAATATAATTTAATATAATTTATTGATTCATTCAAGGAATGTATATTTTTACATACAATTGAATTGTTCAGGTGAATTGCTACCAAGTCTCTTAGAGGTGATAAAATGAACAATTAAAAACGTCACCTGACACGATTATCCAGAGATGGGACCAAGTCACACTTCTAACCTCCAAGGCTAACAAAAGCTCAGTTCAAGTTGAACTGACATCCATGACTGGACTTATTTGCATGGTAACTCACTGAACTGACTTCTCTGATCCACTGCCTTATTGACATATACAGCGTAAGTTGAATTGTTCTCGAATGTTCATTCATTCATTCATCTTCAGCTGCTTCGCCAGGGTTGGTTCGCGGTGGCAGCAATCTAAGTAGGGCACTCCAGACGTCCCTCTCCCCAGCAACACCCTCCAGCTCCTCCTGGGGGATCCCAAGGTGTTCCCAGTCCAGATTGAACATGTAGTCCCTCTAGCGAGTTCTGGGTCTACCCCAGGGTCTCCCCCAGTTGGCTGTGCCCGGAAAACCTCCAAAGGGAGGCCCCCAGGAGGCATCCTAATCAGGTGTCCGAACCATCTCAACTGGCTCCTTTCAATACAAAGGAGCAGTGGCTCTACTCCGAGCTCCCTCCGGATGTCCGAGCTCCTCACCCTATCTCTAAGGCTGAGCCCAGACACCGTATGGAAGAAATTCAGTTCAGCCACTTGTATCCTGTTCTTGAATGTATATGTGTATTTGACGAATTATACGGGTTGTTTTATCACTCTATTAGGTGTTGCTCTCTCCGCATTGACTGCTACATGTACTTACTTGATGAGTCAAACTGGGTTTATTGCCCACCTTATTGGATAGGTGTTGGCTTCTGCATTAAAGGGTGTTCTTTGATTGGCCTTCTAAATCTATTGAGCGTTTTATTAAAGCTTTCCAGTGTGCATTTTAACTTTTGGAGTGATTCTGAATTCCTGGTTCATCTAGAATAGAGTATGTATCATCTTTTATGTTTAACAAGTTGCTATTAGTCTTATTCCAGCTGTTTTGAGTATCAGTAATTTTCTCTATAGATCTGCTGCTGGTTCCTAGTGGGAACTAGTGGTATCTTATTCTTGCTGTAGCTATCTTATTCTAGCTGTAGCTGCTTTTCACCTAGTGTGTCCTTAAATATTTCTTGCTGCCTAGCTGTTTTGACTTAGTTATCCTTTTAGCTTATAAATATATTCATTGGTAACTTGCTGTTTGCAGTTTCAATTGTATTGTGTGAGGTTTGATAGAGTTTTACATAACTTACCAATTTCTGGACAATAGGCCTATTTTCTGTGTACATCTTTGGCCAATTGGGTGTTAAGTGGCCAGAGTTTGGCCTGCACCCTTGGCAGACAATTAGCAATCAGTGTTCTTTAAATCACTGCTGCTACTTGGAAGCTTCCAAGCATCAGGCAACCAAGCCTAGAGTGAACAAAGGCAAGTGCGACTTTTTCAAACAAAGACAGCTCTTTTTAGATCTGGTCAGTCATCTGTATTTTGTGTACCTACTATAGACTATGTGTTTCCTTTGCATTCCTGTCTTTTCCTCTTCCCAGGGCTGGCATAGACGTTGGGTCACTCCTAAGCGCTGTGACCCTACCAATCTCATCTATCCCACTCTCTACACTCACACTGAGCAGGCGGTGACGAGAGGGCTCTGGAATTGCCAGTCTGCGGTGCCGAAAGCTGCGTTTATCTCAGGCTACGCATCCTTGCTCTCCCTCAACTTTCTTACTCTAACTGAGACCTGGATCGTGCCAGAAAACACTACCACACCCCTAGCTCTGTCTGATGTATACTCTTTTTCTCACACTCCCAGAGCTGGAAGGCGAGGTGGTGGTACTGGCCTGCTAATCTCCCCGAAATGGAAATACTCTCTTGTTTCCATTCCACAATTTTCTCCGCCCTCTTTTGAATTTTATGCCGTTACTGTCTCTTATCCAGTCAAACTCACCATTGTGGTTGTGTACCACCCACCAGGCCCCCTTGGTGAGTTTCTGGAGGAGCTTCACACTTGTCTCGCACTTCCCTGTTGATGACTCTGCACTTATCCTTCTCGGTGGGTTCAACATCCACACTAACAAGCTAGATCCTCTTCTCTCTTTCCTCTCCTCTTTTGACCTTCACCTCACCTCTCACCCTCTCCTCCTACCCACAAGGCTGGCAACCAGCTGGACCTTATCTTTACTAGACACTGTCCTATTTCCAATCTCTCTGTTACTCCCCTCCAGCTCTCTGACCACTATTTCATGTCCTACTCTCTCTCAATTTTTCATCCCCCTCCGCCCCTCCCCCTACCCACATGATTTCCACCCGTAGACACCTCCACTCTCTCTCCGCCACTGATCTTTCTTCCTCTGTTACATCTACCCTCCCTACACCTGAATCTTTCTTTCTCCTACCCCTGACACTGTTACTGATCTTCTTCTGTCTACCCTCTTTTCTTCTCTGGACAATCTCTGACCCCTCACCTCCAGGTCTGCACGCCCAACTCCACCTGCCCCTTGGCTTACCGACTCAGTACGTACTGACAGACGGCACCTAAGAGTGGCGGAGTGCAAATGGAGAAAAGGCAAACTCCCAGAGGACTTTCTCAACTTCCAATCCCTTCTTTCCACTTTCTGCTCCTCCCTTTCTGCTGCTAAGGCTGCCTTCTATCACTCTAAAATCCTATCTTCCGCCTCTAATCCTAAGACACTCTTTGAAACCTTCTCTATACTTCTTCAACCCCCACCTCCTCCTCCTACTTCCTCACTGCTCCCTTATGACTTCTCTAACTTCTTTGACAAGAAGGTAAATGACATCAGATCCTCCTTTTCTCACCCCCCAACTTTCTTTGTTACTCCACTAGTGCAGCCTCCTGGACCCCAAACAGTCTGGGTTCAGGGTGGATCACTCGAGGGAAACGGCCCTCCTCACAGTGACAGAATCGCTGTACTCTGCGAGAGCAAAATCTCTCACCTCTGTTCTGATACTCCTGGACCTGTCGGCAGCATTCGACACAGTGAACCACCAGATCCTCCTCTAACTTCGAGGGGCTGGGTGTCACAGGCTCTGCACTCTCCATGTTTGCATCCTGCCTGATGGGTCGCTCCTACCAGGTGACATGGAGGGGATCTGTGTCGGAGCCTCACAGACTGACTACAGGCGTTCCACAGGGTTCGGTTCTAGGTCCTCTCCTTTTCTCCCTGTACACGACATCCCTGGGTTCTGGTATTCGCTTGCATGACTTCTCTTACCATTGTTATGCCGATGACACCCAACTGATCTTGTCCTTTCTTCCCTCTGACACACAAGTAGAGACATGCATTGCTGCGTGCTTGACTGACATCTTGAGTAGATGGTGAGACACCAACTGAAGCTCAATCTGGACAAGACAGAGCTGATATTCCTCCCGGGGAAAGGTTGCCCAAACCGAGACCTGGCCATCACCATTGACAATACCGTGGTGACGCCAACTCGGACTGTGAGGAATCTGGGCGTGATCGTGGATGACCACTGTTGTTTGCTGAAAGCGTTGCATCAGTTGCTCACTCCTACAGATTTCTCCTCTATAACATCAGGAGGATTCGCCCATTCCTCACCGACGAGACGGCACAGGTGCTCATCCAGGCTCTGGTCATCTCCTGGCTGGACTACGGCAACACCCTCCTTGCTGGTGCCCCGGTGTCAGCCATCAGACCTCTGGAGTTTGTTCAGAAAGCTGCAGCTCGTCTGGTGTTCAACCGCCCTAAGTTCTCCCACACAACTCCCCTTCTCACGTCCCTACACTGGCTCCCAGTAGCCGCTCGCTTCCAGTTTAAGACTCTGGTGCTAGTCTACAGGGCAGTGAAAGAAACAGCTCCTTCCTATCTCCAGGCCATGGTCAAGCCCTACGCCCCCGCCCGACCACTTCGCTCTGCTGCCTCTGGGACGCCTGGTTGCCCCGTCGCTCAGAGACCACTGCTACCGATCGACCCGGTCACGGCTCTTTTCTGTTCTGGCCCCACAGTGGTGGAATGAACTCCCCACTGATGTCAGGACAGCGGAGTTGCTGCCTATCTTTCGGCGCAGGTTGAAAACTCACCTCTTCAAGAACTACTACACTGTTACTTGTTCTTAGCACTTATTGTATTCACTCATTAAAAAAAAAATCTCTTTCTTGCCCTTTTACTTTAGCACTGGTTTTGTTCTTAGAAGTTTGTTTAGATGCACTTATGACCTCTGATGACTAGTAGTTCTCCTGATTTGCTACGTTAAATGCACTTATTGTAAGTCGCTTTGGATAAAAGCGTCGGCTAAATCACTGTAATGTGATGTAATTTCTATATTCACATTCAGTCTGTCATGTCTGTGAAAGCACCGGTTAATGCGATAAGAGCAACACCAACAGAATTCCTGAGTAAGGGAACGTTCTTTAAGGTTGGTTATCAAGTTCCTTTAAGTAAAGTGAAACTTTAAGTAAACTGTCTCTGACTTGAGTTGAGTCATTAAAGAAGAAGAAGAAGAAGAAGAAGAAGAACAGAGAGCAGATTTTTTTTGTACTTTTCAAAAATGACTGCTGAGTTTGTGTCTTGTTTCACCTTTGCTGCTGGTACCCATTTTCTCCCTAGCGATCTAGAACTTCTGAGAGGCTGATCCACATTGAAAGTGATTATTCTCCTCTCATTTGTTTTTTAGAGATGACTGATAAGAACTGGTTGTTACCCATATATCTGTGCTCAGGACCATAGCTGGGGGCGCTGGTTGTTAAAGAGAAGTGAATCTATCACGTGCATCCAGCAGCCGTGGGGTTGAGCATTGGGGTAGGGTGCAATGCAAGCCGAGCGGCAGGCAAAGGCAGGGACTGGGGCGTGCCGACTTCCAGCAACGCACACGTGTCCAAGAGGATCAACTGGGAGAAGACCCAGAACTTGCTGGAGGGAGTACATGTCCATTCTGGCCCAGGAACGCCTTGGGATCCCCCAGGAGGAGCTGGAGGGTGTTGCTTGGGAGAGGGGCGTTTGCCGTGCCCTACTTGGTTTGCTGCCACCGCGACCCGACCCCGGAAAAACAGCTGATGATGAGAGATGAGAGAGGGACCAAGTCATTGTTTCCCAAGTCACAAGCCAGTTTCAAGTCTTGGTACTCATGTACCAAGTCAAGATCGACAAGTTCCAAGTCATTGTTTCCCAGGTCACAAGCCAGTTTTAAGTCTTGCTACTCATGTACCAAGTCAAGATCGACAAGTTCCAAGTCTTAAAACTGAGTTTCAAGTGCAAAAAATCATTATGCATTGTTTATCAAATTTAATGCCGTTGAATTTTTAAGAACAGCTTCATAGTTACTATGCTGATTACTATTAATTATTAGTATAGTAATTAGTGATTAGTAGTCCGCTATTACTGATTGATTCAAACTGAATCTGTAAGAGTCGATTGGCTGCATACTTTTTAAAAGCATTTTATCTTTGGGCTTGGAGAAGGTATCAAGTCTTTCAAGTCAAAAGGGGTCGAGTCCAAGTCAAGTCATGAGTTACTGATGTTAAAGTCAAAGTCCAGTTTCAAGTCTTTGTCAGTTTGATAAAGTCAAGTGTGAACTCATCAAATGTGTAACGTGAGTCTGATTCACGTCCACACCTCTGCTATTATTCAGTGGTGTTATAGTCGTACAGTTGTTCTAAACTTGTTTTGAATACATACCGTAGCCAGAAATAAACCGAGTTCTCTCTCTCTCTCTCTCTCTCTCTCTCTCTCTCTCTCTCTCTCTCTCTCTCTCTCTCTCTCTCTCTCTCTCTCTCTCTCTCTCTCTCTCTCTCTCTCTCTCTCTCTCTCTCTCTCTCTCTCTCTCTCTCTCTCTCTCTCGCGGAGCGGAGCGGAAGTGTGAGTGAGTGCACGTCTCGGTGTTTCGGCGTTTTCTACCTTTACTAACTTGGTGGTGTATTTTGATAGCGGAGCGGGTTCGGCCGGCCTGGCTGTGAGTCATGCAGACTCGCGGAGTCGGAAGCTTGGGGCTGGAGGAGCTCACACGCCGACATAGAGTTAAACTTTGTCCGAACTTCAAGTGCTCGGTAGAAGATTGCGGCTTGGCAATCGGAAAAATCGTTGGTTATGATAGTGTAAAGTCCGCGTCGAGAATGAATAGTAGAGTCGTTGTGTTTCTCGACAGTATTGACAAGGTCAACGTAGTTGTGGAGCAAGGCGTGGTAATCCAGGACACCTTTGTTCTGGTGGTGCCGCTGGTCAATCCGGCCAAAAAGGTAATTTTGTCAAAAGTCCCTCCGTTCATTAGCAACGACATTCTGCGGAGAGAACTGGCGAGACACGGAAAATTAATGTCTCCTATAAAACTGATCAATCTGAGCTGCGACTCTCCGCTTTTAAAACATGTTGTTACCTTCAGTGGGCAGGTCTTTATGGTTCTGAGGAACAAAGCGGAGTTAAATCTGATTTTGAAGTTCAGAGTTGATGGTTTTGACTATGATGTGTATGTATCATCAGAGACAATGAAATGTTTTGGCCGCGGAATGGAGAGTCATCTCATACGTTCCTGTCCAGAGAAATCAACTGCTGAGCCAGATGAGCGTGAGACGGCAGCACAGGGCCCTGAGCAAACTGGGACTGCAGCGCCGAGCTCAAAGCAGGGAGAAACGCAGCAGGGAGAAAACCAGAGTGAAGCTGAGTTTCTGTCTGCTGGTTCAGGTGCTGCTGTTCCTGGTTCGGCTATCCCAGAGACTGCTGGTTCGGGTGTTGCTGATTCGGGTTCTGCTAAAGCAGGGGCTGCTGGCTCAGTTGCTGACAATGCGGGTTTGGCGAGTTCAGGGGCTGTGGGTTCAGGTGCTGCTGATGCGGACCCTTCACAGGACAATGCTGTTGTAGAAGTTGTTGAAAAGTGTCCCACAGATACTACTACCTGTGATGTAATGGACACACAGACTGAAACTAATAAAGCAGAATGTTCTCTGGAGGAGGAATGTCTGATGTTGGTAAAGGAAGGCCCTTCTAAGGTCAAGGATAAAAAGAGGAAACCTGATGAGGTGTCTTCGCCTTCTAGTATAGCGACAAAGGTTTCTCGTCAGAGTAGGTGTCTGCAGTCGGATGAGAGTGAAGGTGATGAAGCCAGTGATGTGGAGTCTGGCTGCCTCGCAGACAGGGACTCAACAACAGACTGGATACTCTGTAGTGAGCATTAAGAAGTTCTTGCAGGACACTAAGGGGGCCAGAAATGTAAAAGTTGACAAAGTGTTCCCTGATTTGAAACTCTTCCTTGATTCAGTGAAGATTTTTTTAGAAGTCCTGTTGGTCTGGGGGAGAAAGCTTTCACTGAATAGGAAACTTTTCGTTTGAAAAAATAGTTCAAAAGGTCAGAAAGCAGTTAGGGAATGATGAATAAGTTTTTCAATTTACTGTTTTTCTGTCCACTTATATCTGTTTTGCAACTTATTTTCTGTATTATGGAGGACATAAGAATAGGGAGCTTAAACTTAAATGGGGCACGGAATGGTGGGAAAAGGGCCTCTCTTTTCAAGCTGTGTGCTCTTAAAAAGTTAGATGTGCTTTTTGTACAAGAGACACACAGTACCACTGATAATGAGGCTGACTGGTGGAGAGAATGGACTGGCGCAACCTTTTTAAGTCACAAAACCAGTAACAGTGGTGGAGTTGGTATTGTTTTTTCCAGGTATTTTATTCCTCAGTCTGTCGAGTCTGAGGAAGTTATTAAAGGCTGCCTGTTAAAATTAACAGTAGTGTATGAACAGATAAAAATGGTGTTTATTAATGTTTATGCTGCAGTTGTGGGAGTGGAGAGGTTAGTCTTCCTGGATGTTTTAGATGAGGGTATTGAGAATTGTACCAGTGAGGACTATTTATTCATTGGTGGAGATTTTAATTGTACTGAGGATAGCAGGTTGGACAGGAACCATGCAGAGCCTCATGCTGCCTCTCGCAGTTGTCTGGTTCGTCTTATTGAGGCTCATGAACTGTGTGATGTGTGGAGAGGGTTTCATGACAAACAGAGACAATACACCTGGACGGACACATGTTAAGGATAAATTGATGTCTATGGCCAGGCTTGATCGTTTCTATTGCTTGAAACATCAGTTTAATGTGTTCAAAAGTTGTATCACCAGCCCTGTCGGTTTTTCTGACCACTCACTAGTAATGGTTTCTGTCTTTATAAAATGTGTGAAATCCAATAGTGCCTATTGGCATTTTAACACAGCCTTACTGGAGGATAAAAAATTCAGGGACACTTTTGTCTGTTTTTGGAGAATCCACCAAAGTACAATATCGGATTTTGTGTCTGTACAACAGTGGTGGGATATTGGAAAAGTCCAAATAAGACAACTGTGTCAACAGTGCACTCAGAATGTCACACGAACCTTAATGACTTCAGTTAAAGCTCTGGAGTCTGAAGTAGAGGAACTCCAGGGCTTGGCTGAGACCACAGGGGACTAACACCATACTGCAGCACTCGCAGCGAAAAAGTCTCGTTTGACCAACCTGTTGGGTGTTTCAGCTCAGGGCGCTTTGGTCAGGTCCCGCTTTCAACATGTAGCCCAGATGGATGTCCCATCACACTTTTCTTTGGCCTGGAGCGTAAGAATGGGCAGAAGCGGTTCATTCACAGCTTAAGATCTGACACTGGGCAGGTGCTGACTGACCATACTGTGATTCGCAAGTGTGCTGTCAGCTTCTACAGTAACCTGTTTAGCTGTGAGTATAGAGAGGAGCAGGCAGTGGCTCAGATTTTCTATACTGATCTCCCTCAGTTGGACCGGCAGAGCAATGTAGAGTTGGAAGCAGCTCTTTCCTCTGGAGAACTCTATGTTGCTCTGCAGAGTATGCAGAGTGGGAAAGCTCCTGGTACTGATGGTCTACCTGTTGACTTTTACAAATCTTTCTGGTCAGTGATCGGGGGGGATCTGCTGGCGGTGCTAAATGACAGTCTCGCCAGAGGGCATCTGCCATTGAGCTGCAGGTGGGCGGTTCTCACTTTGCTGCCCAAGAAAGGTGACCCACAGTCCATTACAAACTGGAGGCCTGTGTCAGTGCTTTGCACTGATTATAAGCTCCTCTCAAAGGTGTTAGCAACCAGATTGAGTAAAGTGATGGCATAGGTGATTCATTGTGACCAGACCTACTGTGTACCTGGCAGATTGATTTCAGATAACATCATTGTGATTTGAGACTTTTTAGAGATCTGTAAGCTGTTTGGCCTCAATGCTGGCATCATATCCATTGATTAGGAAAAAGCCTTTGATCGTGTTGAGCATAAATATCTGTTGCTCACATTGAGGGCCTTTGGTTTTGGTCCTGGCTTTATTAACAAACTTAAGGTTCTGTATTGTGACATTCAGAGTGTACTGAAAATTAATGGTGGTTTGAGTGCTCCTTTTCAAATGCAAATGGGGATTAAACAAGGCTGCGCCCTCTTGGGCATGTTATACTCCCTAGCATTTGAGCCATTGTTACACAAACTCAGATATGACCTTCGGGGTATAACTATCCCAGGTTGCAGTGCACCCTTAAAACTGTCAGCCTATACGGATGATCTAGTAATTCTGGTGAACAGTCAGCAGGATATTGACATGTTGGAGAGGGACATCGTCCAGTTTGGTTTAATATCTTCGGCCAGGGTTAAGTGGATCAAAAGCGAGGCTGTCAGTGTTGGGGGTGTACTGGAGAAAAAGCTCCATTTGCCTAGGGGGTTGAATTAGAAGGTGGGGGGGCTGAAATATCTAGGTGTGTTTCTGGGTGATCAGTCCGTTGTTCTTAAAAACTGGGAAAATGTTCTTGAAAAGGTCAAAGGTCAGTTGGCAAAGTGGAAATGGATCATAACCGAGATGTCCTACAGAGGTCGAGCCCTGATCGTCAACAACCTGATATCATCAATGTTATGACATCGCCTGTCAGTTGTTGACCCCCCCCCCCCCATCATGGCTGTTGTCCAAGATCCAGGCTCTTCTTGTCGACTTCTTCTGGGACAAACTGCACTGGGTGCCTCAGTGTATGCTGTACCTGCTGAGGGTTGAAGGAGGGCAGGGCCTGATCCACCTGAGCAGCACGGGGGCTACCTTCCGTTTCCAGTTCCTGCAAAGGTTTCTGTATGGTCCTGTTGAGTTAGTGTGGAGGTCGCTGGCTTGCACCATTCTGAGCCAGCTAGGTTGCCTGGGACTGGACAGATCTTTGGTTTTGAAGGACTTGAAACAGCTTAACGTCAAGGACCTACCTGACTTCTACTGTGGGCTGTTCAAGGTGTGGAACTTGTTAAACAAAGAGAGACTAAGACAACACAGCTCTTTGTTTTGGCTGCTCCAGTAACCAATCATACATGGCTTCCATTTCAGTGCAGTCTGTCAAGTGGGGCCAACTCTGCTGAGGCGGTTCTGTGTGTCAAACGTGGTGACTCTGGGACATGTGGTTCAGCTTGCAGGCCCAGACTTGAACAGTCCAGATCCTCTTGCCTCCTGCTTAGAGCTGAGATCAACTCGCGTCATCACTCTGCTGCTTACCAAATGGAGAGAAGCTCTCACAAGTGGTGAGTGGATGCTGTTGGTCCAGCATTATAATGGTTCTGCTTGACCCGATGAGAAGGATGTTTTCCCTTCAATGAACATTTCCCCAGATTTGAAGGACTTTACAGGACCTCTTTTAAAAAGTGAGGATCTCTCTGTGTTTTCATTTCGGGGTACAAATGGAAGGTCAGTGTACAAAATGTACATTAAAGATCTGCACAGGGTCAAATCGAATGGTAAACCTGACACCCCATGGAGGGCTCACCTAGCTCTGATGGACAGTGTTGGTCCTGAGTGGAGAGCGCTATACAAACCACCATTGGTCAAAATAACTGCAGACCTGCAGTAGATTGTTTTACACGGTATCGTGGCTGTTCATGCTTTTGTCTCTGTTATTAATACTGATGTTAGCCATGAGTGTCCAGTTTGCTCTAATGGTGAAAGTGTCTTTCATTGCTTCATGGAGTGTTGTCGACTGCTGCCACTGTTTACATTACTGGAAAATGTTTTTGGGGAGGTCTTTTCCAAACCCTTGTTCATTCTGGGCTACAGGTACTCTCAGAAAAACAAGGCCAAATGCCAGCTTCTTAATTTCATTCTGGGGAGTGCAAAGATGGCCGTGTACCTGAGCCGAAGAAACAGAATGGAGGACGCTGGGGATGATAATGATGCTGTTTTTGTGTTCATAAAAATGTTAAAGGCTCATTTGAAAGTAGATTTTTGCTACTTTAAATCGATGGATGATCTGGGAAGTTTTTGCAGTGTGTGGTGTTATAAAATGTGCTTTGTTGTATTGTGGAGATGAGCTGATCTTGGGGAGTGTCCTGAGATGATTTAGATTCTGTCAATCTGATGTTACTGATCATGTTGGTCTTTGTGTTGTAATTGTGTTGTCATTTTTATTAAAGTATTGTTGAAAGTCAAGTCTCTCTCTCTCTCTCTCTCGCTCTCTCTCTCTTGGTGATTTATTTAATGTACTTATCAAAGGACAGGCTGGGATCAAACGTAACACCAAGATTTTTGGCCACACTGCATGATTTCACAAAGTGTGGCAGCCAAAAATCTTGGTGTTACGTTTGATCCCAGCCTTCCCTTTCATAAGCACATTAAATAAATCACCACGACTGTCTTCTTTCACTTAGTAGCATAGCTTAAAGTCGGTCTTTTCTCTCCATGGCTGACACAGAGACTCTAATACATGCATTTGTTATCCAGACTTGATTACTGTAATGTTGTGTTCTCAGGTCTGCCACATTCTAGTACTACAAGTCTTCAGATGGTTCAGAATGCTGCTGCTAGAATCCTAACTAAAACTAGAAAATCTGACCATACCACAACAATTTTAGCCTCCATTCGTTGGCTTCCTATCCATGTTAGATCAGACCTCAATGTGCTTCTGCTGACTTATAAAATCCTAAATGGACTTGCCCCATCCTACCTGTCTGATCTCCTTAAACGTTACATGCCATCTCGAGCACTTCACTCTCAAAATACAGGGCTCCTGTGTGTACCCAAAGTTAAGAAGAATCAGCTGGTGGCAGGGCCTTTTCCTATCGGACCTCGTTCTTGTGGAATAACCTGCCTGCTGCCATCAGACCATCAGTCTGTTGACGCCTTTAAATCCAAACTTACAACTCATATTTTTACCTTAGCTTATTGCCTTTAAGGTGAGTACTTCACAACCTGTACTGCATGATGGTCGGTTTCTGTCTCAATGAATTTACCAACCACTGTTCTGCCGACCAGATAATTGCGTATAGATTATGACTAATTGATGACTTAATTGATTATAACTAATGACTATTGCAAACTGTTCTCTTCTCTCACATGTCTTTTCTCTCTCTCTAAATGATGTCTTCTCCTTTCTCTTTTTCTGTATGTGAATGGTGTCACGTGAGGCTCCCTTGTGTGCACATGCAGTCGGCTCTCTTCCCAGGTCTCTGTGGTGATGGTGGTCGCCACCTGGACGCTGGTTGACATTCCCTTCATCACATTTTCTTTTTATATATCTTATAAATCCATATATATATATATATATATATATATATTTTTTTTTTTTTTTTACATGGTGATGCTGGTCGCGTGGCTTGGGTCCTGGGCTGTTCCGGTGGCGTCTGGATACTGCTTGGCATCCTGCGCATCATATTCTTTATATATCTTATAATTACATTATAATTCTGTTCATCGTCTTTCAGTGTTGTATTGTGTAAATTGTGTAAACACAACATCCATTGCACGTTGTCCGTCTTGGGAGAGAGATCCTCCTCTGTTGCTCTCCCTGAGGTCTCTTCCTATTTTTTCTCCCTGTTAAAGGTTTTTAGGGAGGTGTTCCTTATCCGATGAGAGGGTCTAAGGACAGGATGTTGTTGCTGTTAAGCCCCCTGAGGCACATTTGTAATTTGTGATATTGAGCTATACAAATAAAATTGACTTGACTTGACTTGACTCTCTCTCTCTCTCTCTCTCTCTCTCTCTCTCTCTCTCTCTCTCTCTCTCTCTCTCTCTCTCTCTCTCTCTCTCTCTCTCTCTCTAGCCTTTTTCCACCGCCTCGTTGCCATTGCCTAATCTTGAACCGGTTCCACGCTTTTCCACCGAAAAAAGACTGGTGCTGGTGCCAAAAAAACTGGCACCGGCACGGCGCCACGAAATTGCTGTACCAGAAGTTGGAACCCGACGTCATTGGGCGCTGACCGCAAGAAATGCTCCGCCCCTTGACCCTTGGCGCATGTCTATTGATGTTTCGTTTCACAGTAAAAAGAAATTCGCCGCCATTTTGAGAAAACATGAGCGAAAGCAAAGTGAAAGCTTCCGTAGATCAACGGAACAAATCACAAACCAACCTGTCGACATGCGGGCTGCTTCTCAGAAGGCACCAAGGAGAACTTGCTCTGCACCGACACCGGCACCGTTCTGCTGGAAAAGAGCTCTCTGTCTCTTGTCTGTCTGTCTGTCTGTCTGTCTGTCTGTCTGTCTGTCTGTCTGTCTGTCTCTCTCACACGCTCACACACGCACACTCACACACGCACACACACTCACACACGCACACATACGCACACACACTCTCACACACACACACACACACACACACACACACACACAGTTATATAGGAGGGTAACAAATGTCCGCCATCACCTCCCTCCACACCCCTCCATTCTGCACCCAGCCCACTTTGATTTAAAAAGAGAAATACAATTATTTGTAATAGTAATGTTGATGTGGGTGTGAGGAGGAGGAGGAGGAGGAGGAGGAGGAGGGGAAGAGATTTGGACAGGGGACAGGACCGGGGGTTTTAATTCATCACTCTGTCTCAGCGGCAGAGATTAATATTTGAGTGTCATTACAGCGTCCCCCCTCCATTATAGGGTCCCCCCGCCATTAGCGCCACACTAAGTAAAAGGCATGTGTGGAAATGAGAGAGAGGAGCATGGGGGGGGCAGTGGAGGGATAGGGAGGTGAGAGATGAGTGTTTTATTAAAGTTTCCATTGAACCGGAGGAGGTGAAATCACACGAGGGCCGACTGAAGGCAAGACTGGATGTGTAGATTGGGGAGAGGAGCCCCTGGCATCTTAATGGGGACAGATATCATTATCTTCAGGAGCGGCGGTGTTGGTGGACTGTGGGGCCATTCCACCATCATCTGGCCCGCATCACATGAGGTATAAATCAACGACAGTCAAAGATTATTGTGTGTGCTGGGATTGAATTGGATTTTGCACAATCACTTCAATGACATTCTGAAGGGATGAGGGGTTGAAGTGTTTGTGCAGTGCAGAAAGCTGTTGCCTTCTTCACCGATGCTTGGCTTCTCACAACGATTGTAAAAAAATCTTGGTATCACTATACAAGTAGCATGCTCACAATGTTGAAGGACCCACAAAGCGGATCCAGATAGCAAATAATCTACAGAAAATAAACCTCTGCAGTGCTGTTGTTTTTTGTTGCCCTTTTGTATCTGTTTAAGTCGGAGAGTACTGCTGGCGTCGTGTGTGGCTGCCCCTTCTCCCTTATGTAGTCCCCCCCTTCCCATCACCCCGTGTGTCTGTGTTATGTTTATCTGTTGTCTTGTTTCACTGCCGTTTATTGTAAAGTGACTTTGAGTGTTAGAAAAGCGCTATATAAGTTTGATTTATTATTATTATAGAATCTTTGGCCCAAATATGGCCCACATATGCAGTTATCTTACAGCCCACATCTGGCCTTGAATAACGGCCTTGACTCAGGGTGAGTGTGGTTGCCTGAACTCAGCCACAGGTCATGACATTTGGTCCTCTTCTGGCCCACACAGCATGTGCCTTAACTAAAGTCAAGCCTGGCTCGTTAAATTTGGGCCATATCTGGCCCACATAGTATGTGCTGTAACCCAAGTTAAGCCCGGTTCATTTCATTTGGGCCATATCTGGCCCACACAACAGCATCTGTAACCCAAGTCAGGCCCAGTTCATGACTTTTGGGCCACGTCTGGCCCACACAACAGTTGCCAGTGCCGTAACTGAGCCGTAAGTACCAAAAGTGCCCCAGATTAGGCCTAAAGGTGTCTGCTATTTGGGTACTGACACAGGTAGTAAAAGATCCAAAAAGGTTTAACCAGGCAAAAGGGTTTGTACACGGGATTCAGTCAGATCAGGAAGAGGTATCAAAAATGGCATGCAAAAAACAGAGTCACAAAAAAAAACCAGACAATGGTCAAAACACTCACTGGGAAGACAAGAAAATAATGCTGGAGGGCTCACACGGGGGTAAAGACGAACTGGCAACATGAGGGAGCAAACACGTGGCTTAAATACACATATGGGGGAGACAATGATACACAGGTGGAACATATTAGGCAGGACCGGTAATCATACAGAAGGGAAACTTGACAGGAAGAGACATCTGGGATCTGGAGTGGGTCATGACAACAAGTACATATGAGCATTATGGGTGCATACTGCAATACATGAAAATTCAGAGGCCTTTTCACTTGTATTTCTGATTACAACGCAGGAAACAGTCCTATCAGTTGTGCCATACAGGTCTGTCCTGCCACAGTTCATAGTCAGTGACAGCAGCCTTCAGATGTGAACCAGAAGATATTAGAAGATAGAATATAGTCAAATAGGCCCTTGGCCCATGGGGCCCAGTTGGGCCCAGCCTGAAAAAACAACATGGAACCACCACCACGTGGACCCACCACCATGTGGACCCACCACACGCAGGGATGAGCATTATGGTAGGGTGCAATGCAGGCTGGGCGGCACGCAAAGGCAGGGACCGGGGCATGCATCACAGATTGGTCCTTGGGACGTGGAACGTCATCTCTCTGGAAGGGAAGGAGCCTGAGCTGGTGCGGGAGGTGGAGCGGTACCAACTAGATATAGTTGGACTCACCTCCATACATAGCATGGGCTGTGGTACCAAACACCTGGAGAGGGGCTGGACTCAATACTTTTCCGGAGTTGGCGAAGGTGACAGATGCTGGGCGGGTGTGGGGATACTCACAAGTCCTCAGTTGAGCACCGCCGTGTTGGAGTTCTCCCCGGGGAATGAGAGGGTTGCCTCTATACGACTGCGAGTCACTGGGGGAAAGGCTCTGATTTTTGTGTGTGCTTATGCACTGAATAGCAGTTTGGAGTATCCAGCCTTCTTGGAGTCTCTGGGTGGTGTCCTGGATAGGGCTTTTCGGGACTCTATAGTTCTGCTGGGGAACTTCAATGCTCACGTGGGCAATGAGGGAGAAACCTGGAGGGGCGTTATTGAGAGGAACGGCCTCCCTGATCTGAACCCGAGCGGTGTCTTGTTATTGGACTTCTGTGCGAGTCATGGATTGACCATAACAAACACCATGTTCGAACATAAGGTAGTTCATAAGTGTACTTGGTACCAGAACACCTTAGGCCGAAGATTGATGATAAACTTTGTGGTCATATCATCAGATCTGGGGCCGTATGTTTTGGACACTCGGGTGAAGAGAGGAGCAGAGCTGTCAACTGATCACAACCTGGTGGTGAGTTGGATCAGATGGCGGAGAAGGCTGCCGGACAGACCTGGCAAACCCAAACGTGAAGTGAGAGTGAACTGGGAATGTCTGGTGGAGGCCTCTGTCCATGAGGTCTTCAACTCCCCCGTCTGGAAGAAGTTCTCGTGTATCCCGAGGGAGGCCGGGGACATGGAGTCTGATTGGGCCATGTTCAAAGCCTATATTGTAGATGTGGTAGGCAGGAGCTGTGGTCTTAAGGTCATTGGTGCCTGTCGAGGCGGCAACCTAAGAACCCACTGGTGGACACAGTCGGTGAGGGAAGCCATCAGGCTGAAGAAGGAGGCCTTTTGGACTTGGTTGGCCCAAGGGTCTCCTGAAGCAGCAGACAGGTACAGGGAGGCCAGAAGGGCTCCCGCTTCAGTGGTTGCAGTAGCAAAAACTCGGTTGTGGGAGGAGTTCGGCGAGGCTATGGAGGAGGACTTTCAGTTGGCCTCAAGGAAGTTCTGGCAAACCATCCGGCGACTCAGGAAGGTGAAACAGGGCTTGACTTTGGTTGTGTTCAAATGGGGAGGGAAACTGTTGACCCGGACTGGGGATATTGTCGGGCGGTGGACAGAACACTTTGAGGAGCTCCTGAACCAGACTTACACATCCTCAGTGGAGGAGGTACAGTCTGAAGACTCAAGGGAAGTCCCCCCCCCCCCATATCCCTGGCAGAGGTATCTGAGGTAGTTAACAAGCTCCTTGGTGGCAAGACGCCGGGTGTGGATGAGATTCGCCCTGAGATGCTGAAAGCTCTGGACATTGTTGGGCTGTCTTGGTTGACACACCTCTTCAGTGTTGCTTGGAGGTCGGGAACAGTACCTGTGGAGTGGCAGACTGCGGTGGTGGTTCCTATATTCAAAAAGGGGGACCGAAGGGTGTGCTCCAATTATTGGGGCATCACATTGCTCAGCCTCCCTGGGGAAAGTCTTCTCCAGGGTGCTCGAAAGGAGGCTCCGACCGACTGTTGAACCTGGGATCCAGGAGGAACAATGTGGATTCCGTCCTAGCCGTGGAACAACGGACCAACTCTTCACCCTTGCGGAAGTGGTGAGTGGGGCATGGGAGGTTGACCAGCCAGTCTACATGTGTTTTGTGTACTTGGAGAAGGCTTAAGACCATGTACCTCGGAGCACTCTGTGAGGGGTACTGCGGGAGTATGTGATACCGGGGAAGTTACTACAAGCCATCCGGTCATTGTATAACCAAAGTGAGAGCTGTGTTCGCATTCTTTGCACAAAGTCAAACACGTTTTCAGTGGGTGTCGGACTCCGCCAAGGTTGTCCCTTCCTCCGATTTTGTTTGTGATATTCATGGACAGGATCTCAAGGCGCAGCCAAGGTGAGAAGTGTGTCCGTTTTGGGAACCTCAAAATTACATCCCTGCTCTTCGCAGATGATGTGGTTTTTTGGCTTCATCAGAATGCAACCTCCGGCGCGCACTAGGGCAGTTTTCAGCTGAGTGTGAAATGGCTGTTATGAAAGTCAGCACATCCAATATGAGGCCATGGTTCTCTACCGCAAAATGGTGGATTGCTCCCTCCGGGTTGGGGATGAGTTGTTGCCTCAACTGAAAGAGTTCAAGTGCCTCGAGGTCTTGTTCTCAAGTGGGGGTAGGATGGAGTGGGAGATTAACAGGCGGATTGGTGAAGCGTCATCAGTAATGCGGACGTTGTGCCTGACCGTTGTGGTGACGAGTGTGCTGAGCCGGAAGGCTAAACTCTCAATTTACCAGTTAATCTTCGTTCCAACCTTCACCTATGGTCATGAGCTTTGGGTAATGACCGAAAGGGTAAGATCGCGGATACAAGCGGCTGAAATGAGTTTCCTCCATAGGGTGTCTGGGCTCAGCCTTGGAGATAGGGTGAGGAGCTCGGAGTAGAGCCGCTGCTCCTTCACGTCGAAAGGAGCCAGTTGAGGTGGTTCGGGCATCTGCCTCCTGGAGGGACTACATGTCCAATCTAGCCTGGGAACGCATTGGGACCCCCCAGGATTGAGCTGGAGGGCGTTGCGGGGGAGAGGGACGTCTGGAGTGCCCTATTTAGCTTGCTGCCACCGCGACACAACCCCGGAGAAGTGGCTGATGATGAGATGAAATGAGATAAACCAAAATCATTGGGAGAAAAAAAAATCAAGACGACATAGGCACACATTAACGAGCACCACCAGACACTGTGTAACATGGACCACTCATTCATGTTGAAATGAATCACTTGTTTCTGTGAAGTATAAACTCCCTTAAGTAGTCAAGTCCTCCAACCCATACGACCGCATAGGTCTTGTACCCTCTAATACGACTGACAGGAGCGTTTCCTAAATTAGCGCCTCTACCGACTACAGGAAATATGCCACAGATGTTCGCCACCTCTGCGCTTTGTGGGTTTTTATCTACTTGTTGATATCCTTTTCACTTTTGATATCCTTTTCACAACGCCTCATAGACAGGCTAATTAAGGTAAGTGGTCAGTAAATAGTGATAAAGACAGCGTGAGAACAATAGAATACTAATAAAGGTAAGTGGTCGTCAGCAAATAATGATAGAAACAATGTGAGAACAGTAGAATAGTGTTAAAGGTAAGTGGTCGTCAGTAAATAATGATAGAAACAATGTGAGAACAATAGAATAGTAATAAAGGTAAGTGGTCGTCAGCAAATAATGATAGAAACAATGTGAGAACAGTAGAATAGTAATAAAGGTAAGTGGTCAGTAAATATTGATAGAAACAATGTGAGAACAGTAGAATAGTTATAAAGGTAAACGGTCAGCAAATAGTGATAGAAACAACGTGAGAACAATAGAATAGTAATAAAGGTAAGTGGTCAGTAAATAGTGATAGAAACAACGTGAGAACAATAGAATAGTTATAAAGGTAAACGGTCAGTAAATATTGATAGAAACAATGTGAGAACAATAGAATAGTAATAAAGGTAAACGGTCAGCAAATAGTGATAGAAACAACGTGAGAACAGTAGAATAGTAATAAAGGTAAGTGGTCAGTAAATATTGATAGAAACAATGTGAGAACAATAGAATAGTAATAAAGGTAAACGGTCAGCAAATAGTGATAGAAACAATGTGAGAACAATAGAATACTAATAAAGGTAAGTGGTCAGTAAATGGCGATAAAAACAACGTGCGAACAATAGAATACTAATAAAGTTAAGTGGTCAGTAAATAATGATAAAGACAACGTGAGAACAATAAAGGTAAGTAATCAGTAAATAGTGATAAAGACAACGTGAGAACAATAGAATACTAATAAAGGTAAGTGATCAGTAAATAGTGATACAACGTGAGAACAGTCGAATACTAATAAAGGTAAGTGGTCAGTAAATAGTGACAGAAACAACGTGAGAACAATAGAATACTAATAAAGGTAAGTGGTCAGTAAAAGTGACAGAAACAACGTGAGAACAATAGAATACTAATAAAGGTAAGTGGTCAGTAAATAGTGACGGAAACAACGTGAGAACAATAGAATACTAATAAAGGTAAGTGGTCAGTAAATAGTGACGGAAACAACGTGAGAACAATAGAATACTAATAAAGGTAAGTGGTCAGTAAATAGTGATAGAAACAATGTGAGACCAATAGAATACTAATAAAGGTAAGTGGTCAGTAAATAGTGATAGAAACAATGTGAGAACAATATTGTAGCTAATTCGGGGGGCAACCACAGGAACTGCCGCAGCCGGGACGCGAACCCGTATCACTAACCGCTCGACTAAAGGGTACGCGTTAGTAATGGACCAACGTGTCTACTTATCCCTGCACGTTACACTACCCCCCTCCTTCCGAAAGCGCGTCCCTGCACTTAAGCATATCAGCTCCTTCACGCCTCTGGGCGCATACACTTCCGATTGCCTTACGGTCTCACCATCCCACTTCTGACACCAATGTGGCAAATTCGGGGGGCAACCACAGGAACTGCCGCAGCCGGGACGCGAACTCGTATCTCCCGCACCGCGGCAGACATCGCTGACTGCTCGACATAAGTCGACTGGTTAACGTCGTCGCCCGCGGTGCAGGAAATCCGAGTTCGCGTCCCGGCTGTGACGATACGGCCGGGCAGTCCCTAGAATTCACTATTTTGGTGTCAGAAGTGGGATACGCGCTTCCCGAAGGAGGGGGGTTATAAATCCCGCCAAGGCACGGCGAACACAAGTAGCTTTCTTGACAAACATTAACCCATGACGTCCGCGAACAACGAGAAAAGACCGCGGGCCACCCGACAGTCCATGCATCATCCCGTCAGGAAGCAGGCGGAAGTGAGCGACGGGAAAAGAGAGCGAAAGCACGTCTCCCAAACAACGCGAGACCAGACCCAAATGCACACATGGGAACAATCACAAACAAATCAAATCATGTCAACAATCAATGAACGAACAATGCACAAACCAATCATGGAATCAATTATTAATATGAAATGTAAATAACTATATATAAACGGTATATCATTTAAGTATCAATGAACTGTATGCACCATTATGGCTACATTTACGGGGGTAGTGTAACGTGCATGGATAAGTAGACATGTTTGACGTTGGCTAACCGGTTGGAGCCTTTAGTCGAGCAGTGAGCGATTTCTCCCGCGGTGCGGGAGGTACGGGTTCGCGTCCCGGCTGCGGAAGTATCTGCGGTTGCCCCCCCCCCACCCCAAATTCAATACAATAGAATAGTAATAAAGGTAAACGGTCAGCAAATAGTGATAGAAACAACGTGAGAACAACAGAATAGTGATAAAGGTAAGTGGTCGTCAGTAAAATTTGATAAAGACAACAAGAGAACAATAGAATGCTAATAAAGGTAAGTGGTCATCAGTAAATATTGATAGAAACAATGTGAGAACAGTAGAATACTAATGAAGGTAAACGGTCAGCAAATAGTGATAGAAACAATGTGAGAACAATAGAATACTAATAAAGGTAAGTGGCCAGTAAATAATGATAGAAACAACGTGAGAACAATAGAATGCTAATAAAGGTAAGTGGCCAGTAAATAATGATAGAAACATTGTTAGAACAATAGAATACTAATAAAGGTAAGTGGTCGTCAGTAAATAGTGATAGATACAATGTGAGAACAATAGAATAGTAATAAAGGTAAGTGGCCAGTAAATAGTGATAGAAACATTGTTAGAACAATAGAATAATATTAAAGGTAAGTGGTCGTCAGTAAATAGTGATAGAAACAACGTGAGAACAATAGAATAGTAATAAAGGTAAGTGGCCAGTAAATAGTGATAGAAACAACGTGAGAACAATAGAATACTAATAAAGGTAAGTGGTCGTCAGCAAATAATGATAGAAACAATGTGAGAACAGTAGAATAGTGTTAAAGGTAAGTGGTCGTCAGTAAATAATGATAGAAACAATGTGAGAACAATAGAATAGTAATAAAGGTAAGTGGTCGTCAGCAAATAATGATAGAAACAATGTGAGAACAGTAGAATAGTAATAAAGGTAAGTGGTCAGTAAATATTGATAGAAACAATGTGAGAACAGTAGAATAGTAATAAAGGTAAGTGGCCAGTAAATAGTGATAGAAACATTGGTAGAACAATAGAATAATATTAAAGGTAAGTGGTCGTAAGTAAATAGTGATAGAAACAACGTGAGAACAATAGAATAGTAATAAAGGTAAGTGGCCAGTAAATAGTGATAGAAACAATGTGAGAACAATAGAATACTAATAAAGGTAAGTGGTCGTCAGCAAATAATGATAGAAACAATGTGAGAACAGTAGAATAGTAATAAAGGTAAGTGGTCAGTAAATAATGATAGAAACAACGTGAGAACAGTAGAATAGTAATAAAGGTAAACGGTCAGCAAATAGTGATAGAAACAATGTGAGAACAATAGAATAGTAATAAAGGTAAGTGGTCGTCAGTAAATAGTGATAGAAACAATGTGAGAACAATAGAATAGTAATAAAGGTAAACGGTCAGTAAATAATGATCGAAACAACGTGAGAACAATAGAATAGTAATAAAGGTAAACAGTCAGTAAATAGTGATAGAAACAATGTGAGAACAATAGAATACTATTAAAGGTAAGTGGTTGTCAGTAAAATTTGATAAAGACAACAAGAGAACAATAGAATACTAATAAAGGTAAGTGGTCGGTAAATAGTGATAGAAACAATGTGAGATCAATAGAATAATATTAAAGGTAAGTGGCCAGTAAATAGTGATAGAAACAATGTGAGAACAGTAGAATAGTAATAAAGGTAAGTGGCCAGTAAATAGTGATAGAAACAATGTGAGAACAATAGAATACTAATAAAGGTAAGTGGTCAGTAAATAGTGATAGAAACAATGTGAGAACAATAGAATACTAATAAAGGTAAGTGGTCAGTAAATAGTGATAGAAACAATGTGAGAACAATAGAATACTAATAAAGGTAAGTGGTCAGTAAATATTGATAGAAACAATGTGAGAACAATAGAATACTAATAGAGGTAACTCGTCAGTAAATAATGATAGAAACAATGTGAGAACAATCGAATACTAATAGAGGTAACTCGTCAGTAAATAATGATAGAAACAATGTGAGAACAATAGAATACTAATAAAGGTAAGTGGTCAGTAAATAATGATAGAAACAGTGTGAGAACAATAGAATACTAATAAAGGTAAGTGGTCAGTAAATAATGATAGAAACAATGTGAGAACAATAGAATACTAATAAAGGTAAGTGGTCAGTAAATAATGATAGAAACAACGTGAGAATAATAGAATACTAATAAAGGTAAGTGGTCAGTAAATAGTGATAGAAACAACGTGAGAACAATAGAATACTAATAAAGGTAAGTGGTCAGTAAATAATGATAGAAACAATGTGAGAACAATAGAATAGTAATGAAGGTAGACGGTCAGTAAATATTGATAGAAACAACGTGAGAACAATAGAATACTAATAAAGGTAAGTGGTCGTCAGTAAATAGTGATAGAAACAATGTGAGAACAATAGAATACTAATAAAGGTAAGTGGTCAGTAAATAATGATAGAAACAATGTGAGAACAATAGAATACTAATAAAGGTAAGTGGTCAGTAAATAATGATAGAAACAATGTGAGAACAATAGAATAGTAATAAAGGTAAGTGGTCGTCAGTAAATAGTGATAGAAACAATGTGAGAACAATAGAATACTAATAAAGGTAAGTGGTCAGTAAATAGTGATAGAAACAATGTGAGAACAATAGAATACTAATAAAGGTAAGTGGTCAGTAAATAATGATAGAAACAATGTGAGAACAATAGAATAGTAATGAAGGTAGACGGTCAGTAAATATTGATAGAAACAACGTGAGAACAATAGAATACTAATAAAGGTAAGTGGTCGTCAGTAAATAGTGATAGAAACAATGTGAGAACAATAGAATACTAATAAAGGTAAGTGGTCAGTAAATAATGATAGAAACAATGTGAGAACAATAGAATAGTAATAAAGGTAAGTGGTCGTCAGTAAATAGTGATAGAAACAATGTGAGAACAATAGAATAGTAATAAAGGTAAGTGGTCGTCAGTAAATAGTGATAGAAACAATGTGAGAACAGTAGAATAGTAATAAAGGTAAGTGGTCGTCAGTAAATAGTGATAGAAACAATGTGAGAACAATAGAATACTAATAAAGGTAAGTGGTCAGTAAATAATGATAGAAACAATGTTAGAACAATATAATAGTAATAAAGGTAAGTGGTCAGTAAATAGTGATAGAAACAACGTGAGAACAATAGAATACTAATAAAGGTAAGTGGTCAGTAAATAGTGATAGAAACAATGTGAGAACAATAGAATACTAATAAAGGTAAGTGGTCAGTAAATAATGATAGAAACAATGTGAGAACAATAGAATAGTAATGAAGGTAGACGGTCAGTAAATATTGATAGAAACAACGTGAGAACAATAGAATACTAATAAAGGTAAGTGGTCGTCAGTAAATAGTGATAGAAACAATGTGAGAACAATAGAATACTAATAAAGGTAAGTGGTCAGTAAATAATGATAGAAACAATGTGAGAACAATAGAATAGTAATAAAGGTAAGTGGTCGTCAGTAAATAGTGATAGAAACAATGTGAGAACAATAGAATAGTAATAAAGGTAAGTGGTCGTCAGTAAATAGTGATAGAAACAATGTGAGAACAGTAGAATAGTAATAAAGGTAAGTGGTCGTCAGTAAATAGTGATAGAAACAATGTGAGAACAATAGAATACTAATAAAGGTAAGTGGTCAGTAAATAATGATAGAAACAATGTTAGAACAATATAATAGTAATAAAGGTAAGTGGTCAGTAAATAGTGATAGAAACAACGTGAGAACAATAGAATAGTACTAAAGGTAAACGGTCAGTAAATAATCATAGAAACAACGTGAGAACAATAGAATACTAATAAAGGTAAACAGTCAGTAAATAGTGATAGAAACAATGTGAGAACAATAGAATACTATTAAAGGTAAGTGGTCAGTAAATAATGATAGAAACAACGTTAGAACAATAGAATAGTAATAAAGGTAAGTGGTCGTCAGTAAAAAGACAATGTGAGAACTGTAGGATATGCAGCTATTCTGAGTATAGTTGTGTATGATTGGGTTGGTATCAGGTAAGCCTCCTCCATTGTAGCCAATCAGAGTGAGGCTCTCTAACACACCGGGGCAAGGGGGAAAAAGGGGAAAAGAAGAAGAAGAGAGGCGGTGGGCGAGAGCTTTGCGGCTGTGTGTGGGTCGCTGAACAAGTTTTTTTTCTAATAGAAAAAACACGAAATGTAGAGAGAGAGACAGACACGTACTGTACGTGGAGTAGACGTGTTGCCGTCTACCAGAGTCCTGAGGGACGAATCCGTGTTTCCTGGGGTGCGTCGGAGTAGGTGTCCTGCCTGGAGGCTGCGAGGGACCACCAGCTAGCATGAATCCCCCCGACTAGCGGTGGAGGGTTTGACCTGGTCCTGGACTGAGGACGGGGAAGTCGGGGCTTCGTCGGTGCCGTGAGTTTCAGAGCAACATCTGCCATTGTTGTAGTGCGCATGAGGACGAAGAGGATTCTGGACAGGACTCAGTAGACGGTAGTGTTTAGTGATGGACTGTCTCCAGCACTAGCTTAGCACCGTACTGGATCAGCCTACAGTGCTGACGTTAGCCTATGTGTCAGTGGAGCCAGCTAGCTAGCTAGCTAGCTGGCTCCCTGGTCGTAGTGGCTCGTTAGGTCTCGGATGAAGTGTGGGGTGCTGAGAAGAGGACTCGGAGGACAGTCGTGTTGTTTAGTTGTGTGACGGGAGATTTGCTGCCTGAGTGAACGTTATTTCAG